>NC_134413.1:74662332-74962332 GCF_038048845.1 Mixophyes fleayi
TTAGCTAATGCCTTAATACCAGCGATAATAGCCGTATTATAATATGTAGATATGTACTAAAGGGGTTTATTTATCAAAGGCTGTTCACCTCTCTGAAAGGGATTCTATTTTTTGCCCTAACATCAAGGAATTACCCTAGGCGATAGCACTGTTATAATTATTGTGACTTTCTCTGCAAAATTGGGACTGCTTTCAGGTGCGCATGTAATTATTTTATTTTATTTATATAGCAGCGACACATTCTGCAATTCTGCAAATCAAGAAATATTACCAAGTGTCTGCTAGAGATTAATGAAATTGCGGTGAGATTTAGCACACATTGGACCTGTTTCATTAAGGAAATTGAGGCAAAAAAATAGTAAATTGTCTCTGGGACAAACCATGTTCCAATGCAAGGGGTGCAAATTAGTTTATTTTTTTGCACATAAGTTAAACACTGGCTGTTTTTCATGTAGCACACAAATACTTGATAGCTTTATTTGTAGACTGAAATTTAAAGTTGATCTAGGACATGCCCTACCCCAACTATAAATCTGCCCCCACATTTTGCATTTACCTCCCCCTCCAATGCAACATGGTTTTGCCCAGATGCAAAGTTACTCATTTTTTTTGCTTTAATTTCCTTAATGGATTAGACCCACTATGCTCCAATTTCGCCTTTGCCAAAGGTCGTTCTGTGGGAGGATCCACAACACCACAATGGAATCTCATACAAACATGGGGAAAACATGAGTTAGTACCTCGGAAATGGGCCTTACTCAGAAGAGTAGGAGCCTCTACTTGATCTGCAAGGTCCAACTCAAAAGAGGCCTCTGCTCTGCTTTTTTGGAGAGGAGAACGGGGGCCTTGGGGGGGGGGGGGGGGTTGGTGGCCTTGTTGGGGGTTTACTCATCATTGCCGATCCAGCATTACTTCCGTGCCACCGTAGCGGCCGCGCTCCCTGCATTTCCCCCACTGGTGACACGGTCTCACTTGTCTTCCTATCTATAACCTTGTTGGGGAGTTATTGCTGTGTTTAAATCTTGTCCAATCTTCACTTTTAGCACACCTATATAAATTTGTTTTGGGGCTCGGGATCTCTTTAGAAAGGTTCGACAACGACTAAAACTGTTGATATGATCCAAAGCCCTGTGTGTCACCCCATGTCTAAAGAGAGGAACGACGGACACTTGAGTGATGGGTAGGCTGAGCCGGTGCTGGGGGATCGGCAAGTTGCAGATGAGGACGGAGTAGAGTGTCAGCTCTTGTGTGAAGCACTGTCGATTATTTTCTTGGCAACTGCTAAGTGCATACTGAAGTTCAATAAGGGAATGAACTTTATCGAGTGATGGTCCGGTACCAAATATTCCACCGTCTGCACAATCCAACCATTGACAGCTCTTCCCGAACCAGATTATGTACATAGATGACGCTGGTATGTTCTAATATACTATCGGTCCCTAAAAAAAAATCAACAGGTGAAAGAGACTGAGTTCTAGCCAGGTGATTGGCCTTTGGGTACTTCCAGGTTGGTGTAATGCAGAACACACTATAATATGGGATTTGAAGAGTATTCTGGATAAGGCATTTTAACAAGATCACTGATAACAGATTTCATACCTATCTATGCTATTTAATTATATTTGATATGTACATGAAATCAAGTTATGTTGTTATATCTACCATTCACCGATATTATAAATAACCCCCGGCCACCAATAAGACATCTTCTTTAGTTACTTTAACTTGCAGTTGACTGATTAAAGCTAAGATCTGATTGGTTGCTCGGGGATACAATGCAATACGTTGTTTGGAAAGACTTATAATCTGGCCATCGTGAACTTGACCAGACCACCAGCGTATTCCCTTTGAATGTCTAGCCGCATCCTCCTGAGCTCTATCTACAGTCTAATCACTTTGGGTGGTTAACAAACCCTAGGAGCTATCAATCAAACGGACTTCCAGCGGTGTCGACATCAGGACGATACACAGTCCCAGTCAACATCGCGAGTTGGCAAGTGTCAAGCTGTGAGGGTTTCTGCACGTAATTAAATGAGGGAATTTTTATGCTATGGTTATAGATGACTCTCTTGGGGAAACCCACCTCCTCATAATATCTATGGGAAGACTTTGTGGCCCCTTCCCTACGGAGGTCCATCTGTTCGCTGTCTCTTAGACACCTGTCAACAAGATGACCTCCTCTTTCAGAAGTTGTATCACCGTCCACATGAGCTCACTCACTGTCGGAGAAGCCAAGGGTGGCTTTGTGTAAGTGTTGCCCCCTTTCGACAATGCAAGGGTTATCTACAAGTCTTGGATCATAACAAGGGACTAAAGCATTTAGGGCCATGTTTTCTAATCAGTCGTCTGTCCTCTGACTCATTCTTGTGTCCAAAGACATTTTACACACTGAAAAATGAAGTTCCGTGAACCGTGATGTCACGTGTCATCCTCTTTAGAAAACATGGGCCAAACTGAGTCGTGGGAGTGATTACAGGGTGTTTATTAGCTAAAAAATAGTCTCTTTGTTTGTATTTCCTATCATCATTTTATACTTGAAGTAGGTCAACTTTTTTTTAAAACGTTTGTCTTCTTTATAACGTCATAGTGTAGGGAGCCGTTGCGTGAATGAGACATCTTCGGGATCCTGGAAGTTTGGCAGCTTTCTTTCCTGATAAACATTTGGTCTACTCTAATATTTTATAGACGGCAACGACTTTTCTCCGTAGACATAGTGCAATGTTTTCTTTCCTGTGGCTGATATATCCAAGTATCAAAGGGATTGGGTTTGAAACACAAGTCATTTGTTGAGGTCATGAGATATTTAGCTTTAATAAATAGTCCATAGACAAATTGTATTCCCAAATTTTACACGTGAGTCCAGACACGTGACCTATCACCGTGCTCGGGGGCAAACACAAGATTTGTAGAGGGGGGGGTTTCCACACCACACCACCAGTGGGCGTGACCAGCATGCATGGGGGCGTAGCTATAATTTTAGACAGTGCTTGGCTGCTCTCCAACTCTTCCTATCCCCATAATATACATGGGCAATGCTGCGTGCACTACTGTTAGGTGTCAGAGCCGTGTGAAGCGGGAGCAGGGTCCAACCACCTCAATTATACAGTTCCCCAGGCTTGGAGGGGGGTTTCCGGACACTAGTAAACCCCCCTCGGTTTGCCTATGGTGCTGTCCCTATTTGGAGAGACAGTCCCTCTATTAGCTGTGATGTCACTACTACCTCCGAAAATTGTATAAATACTATTGTCATTGATTATGTACACTGCACCTTAAAACTCTGCAGTGCCGTAGATTGGGGAAACAGAGTATAGTACATAAAACGTAGAGGTCCTTCAAGCAAATAATAAACAAGGAAAACACAGAACGGTCAAGAAGCATAGGTGCAATGATATGGAAAAGAAATAAAAGACATTAAAGCAAAGTACAGAACAAACATAAAGGGCCTAATTCATTAACGAAAGTAAAGCAAAAAAAAAAAAAAGAGTAACTTTGCACCTTGGCAAAACCATGTTGCATTGGAGGGGGAGGTAAATTTAAAATGTGATGGCAGATTTATAGTTGGAGTTGGGCATGTCCTAGATCAACTTTAAATTTCAGTCTACAAATAAGCTATCAAGTATTTGTGCGCTACATGAAAAAGCAGCCACTATTTAACTTATGTGCAAAATAATAAACTCATTTACACCCCTTGCATTGTAACATGGTTTTGGGCCTTACTTTTCTTAATGAATCAGGCCCAAAGTGTGGTACAGAGCATGGAAGGGGCATGATACAGTGGCGCATGGGGGGACAAGAAGACAGGTGAAGTTAAGTATAATCTGCAGTCATTCGAAATGCTAGAGGGTATGGATTTGGACTACAAATCCCAGAATGCTTTGCTTGTTTTAGAACCAGAGCCAGTATTAGGACAGAGAGAGCAATTGCACAAACTTCAGACTTCGGAATGCTGATTCCAGTATCAATAACATCATTTTATACAGTATTTGATTTTTTTTTTTCTTTCTTTTAATTGTTTAAATCACAATTTTATTCTAATTGTAATCTCAGTTAAACTTAACGTTTGGAAGCAAGACTTTAACATTGCTGTGTTAAGGCAGGGGACCGTGGCGCAGTCTGAGTGAAGCTCTCCTGAGTGTTGGTTAGATCCTCTGTAGATTTTCAAGCCAGTCACGTTAAATCTTCTTTTCAAAGGATTTTTTTTTTATTTTTTTTCCCCCTGGACGGCAGTGGGCCGTCCAGAGCTTGGTACGGAGAGGCTAAAATTGCAAATCGCAGGCATGTGATCAGATTAGAGACTCAATCTCATGTTTAAAGGGCCAAGAAATCCCTAGGTTTTTAAACAAGTGGCTTATTTCTGCAGACGAATGGCCGATACTCTTTCAGGAATAAAAATACGCATGTCCAGTTCCCATTCTTCTCCTGATGGCTCTGTGGGATTTCACAGTGTCCGCAGTGATCTCTACCTTCTGTGTAGTTAGCCACCAGTGCTAAAATATCTAAAAAGGAAAAACTTAGATGCTGCCCATAGCAACCAATCAGATTCTAGCTGTCATTTTCTAGACCAGTGCTGGCTAACCTGTGATGCTCTCGTTGTTGTGAAACTACAAGTCCCAGCATACCCTTCCAGCAATAAGCTGCTATGTATTGGCAAAGCATGCTGGGACTTGTAGTTTCACAACACCTGGAGTTATCCAACACTGTTCTAGACTGTACTAGATAAATGAGAGCTAGACAGTGATTGGTTGCTATGGGCAACACCTCCCACTTTTTCTTTTTAGAACCTTTAGTAAATCAGCCCCCAGATTCTATTTGTGTGCACCCTACATGACCAGATATCTTGAATAAACATCTGACTGGAGTCAATGAATTGTGGATTGGATAAAAAAAAATGCTTTCATTACAATACGCACCCCTGTCTAACAATGATTTTCTCGTCACCGTAATGATACCCACAATCCAGTCAGACAATTCTGTTGAATTGTACTGAAATCTTTGCGTGTGTGGGAGTCGCACAATCCAACTAAATCTTAAACCTACAAACAGATTTCATGGAAATACAATGATAGCTGCAATTCCCTGAGAATTGCGTCATTTTGGCTTTAATTCTGCCCACATCACTAGGAAGCGGGCAGATGACCAGGGCCATCTTAACAACATTATGGGCCCCCGGGCAAAGCAGTGCACTGGGGCCCCTATTATATATATATGTGTGTGTGTGTGTATATATATATATATATATATATATATATATATATATAGATATAGATGTATAGAGATACAGTAATAGATATATAGAGATAGAGATAGATAGATGTACTTGCTCAGTGACACTTGAAGGTTTTTTTTGCAGTTTTTTTTTTTTTGCAGGATTATTTATTCTAATTAAGAGCCCTGGCTATGGGGCCCCCTTGCCCGTGGGGCCCCCGGGCACCTACCCATCGTGCCCAATGGAAAAGATGGCCCTGCAGATGACTTGTCGAGCCCCGTACACCCATCTCCCCCGGCATCTCCCGAACGCCAACTTCCTGAAGTTGGCAAGTATGCTTTGAACAGCCACATCGAATGGCAAGGGGGCAAGGTTATGGTGATGTGATCTTAACGCCCACACACCCAACTTGTCACTTGAGTGAAAACTCGAAAAGTATGACTTAAGTGGGGGAATAAGATTAAAGCTATGTAAAAAAAAAATAAAAAAAATGTCATTTGTTTGAAAAAAATATTTTAAAACGTGATCTCATTTATTCTAGGAATAAAGTAGTTTTTTTTAATGCTTTTGTTCTGCTCTTGCCATCCTGAGACCATCGCGGCATGTGTTAAGTAGGATTCCCCTTTGTAAAAGCAAGTTTCTTATAATGGGGCGAAGCAAAAACTAGCTCTATCGGCAGCGAAAACATCATCGGTAATAATGGTGAGGCCTAAACACTTCAATTGCATCTGTTCGTAAAGCCACTATGGTAACCCTACATAGACGGCAAACTTCCATTTTGTCGACCACTCGCTGTAGCTCGCAGCTTTCAGTCACCTCTCGCTTGCACTTTGCAATTTCTCTCGATATAATTATAATTCTGACAGAACATGACTAAATTCTTCCCCCCCAAAAAAAACCCCCAAAACATAAACAACCACACTCAATAATGTAAAGCAATGCAGATGCGGGAAAAATGGAGTCGGCAGTGCGTAGTCTCCGGTCAGGTCGGCTTTGAACAATCCCGTCTCGTTGTGACAATGACGTTCCTCCGCATTGTTGTGGCGTTTCTCAATCGAATACTAATTTAACCCCAGGAAAAAAAAAACACAGATGCGGACTTGTTTCCTAGTGTCTAGGTCCCCCCCTTCCTTGAAAAAAAAAACGCCTTTCCTCATTCTAATCAAGTTTATACACAGCGGTCATGAGCGATTCATTTTTAGCGGGGGGGGGGGGGGGGGGGGGGGGGGCACCCATGAGGCAGACTCTCTTTCTGCACTAGTTTTAGTGTCTTATTTACAATTTGACAGAGAAACAGTATCCTTTACAAGCTACTCCAGAAGCTTTAATCGTCGGGATAATGGGGGCTGTCTGGGGATGAATGGAGTTTAGTGGGCAGATTATTCCAGAGTCGCAGGTTGGGGGTAATTTATTTATGTGTGCACTTGTCAAGCACAGAATGGAAGTCATATCAGTATGCAGGGAGGATGCCAGCCCATCTGAAAGCCCCCAGTCCAACAGAGAATTGAGTAAAATACCCCCAGACTTTTATTTTGTGAACCACAGCCAGCCAGGGAGAGCCGTTCCCAGGCCCCGCTTCCATCGGAGAGGCCAAGTTCGGCCTAGTCTTCGGGGACGAGCCCTACGGCTCTGCTCCAGATGGGCCTAGTCAGGATTTCCACACCCTGGGCATAGCGACGGCACACTGAGAGCGTCACATAGCAACCGTACAGTAGGCACACACAACCCAGCAGGGGTCTGGGAAATGAAACAAACGCGTTTTTGCACAATAAAAAAAAAACCAACATAAACAACTTAATATGTGACAATGCATTGTACAGTACATAAATATATATTTGCATTTATGTACACTGCAAAGGCAATACCTAAACAACACACATGCATAGGAGCAGACACTTAAAATACGTTTTTGAAACAGATATATCTGAATAAATCTCATACTCCACAGTAGACTTGCTTCGTTAAATTGTTTACTAGTGCTTTTTTGCATTGACTGGTAAGCAATTCTCATTGATCGTAGGAGACTATTGCTAAAAAGGAACTTTTTTTCATGGTAGTTTCCATATATTTGTACACATACATTCATATGCATTTTGGATTTCGATAGGGGTATAGGGTTGTCATGGCGATGGTAAAGGCATCCATATATATTATTAAAAATAGAGATGCATTAACGATTACATCCGTAGTTTAAGATAAGTGACCAGAGGCTTTTTGGCTCAGATAAAATGTTCACATGTTGTTTGAAAAACATGACCTGGCTAAGAAATAGGTCACCTTGGAGGTGCTAGCTTTAGACCCGAGTACGCCAATAGCCTACCCAAAGTGTAGGCAGCCATCTTGTGACTAAACCAATATTTACGCGAAGGCAGCACATCACTTCATTAGAAACGAGGGATCTCGCTGTGGCATTGTGAACTGTTAATTAACAGGCTGCTGTCTCTTCCATATTGGTTCAGCCGTAAAATGGCCGACGCAACAAAATGGCTGCCACCGTCCTGTGCAGTTGACAGGTGACTAAACTTCAGTTTGTATCACCCTCATTCCAATTTTCAGCCTGTTATGAACCTGTCTGGCTCCGGTCCCCACAAAGTATCTTCCATGCCATTGTCCTGTGAGGGTGTTGGGACAACTGGAGCATTGATGCCAACTATCATGTAGGGCGCCATTGTGCTGGCTTGCTTAAAGCAGGTGCAGCATTCATGGCTCATCCCACAAATGGATAACACCAGATAGTGGGTATAATTTCTGGGCCTCTAGCCAATGTTAGGATATCTGTCTGGGACCCTTGCCAAATTTACGACCCTGTCTCGCCTCCAAAGCGGGGACCCAGGTGCTACAGTGTTTGGGTCCCCGCTGTTTTCAATCTTAAGGCCAGCCAGCTAGAAAGCTCAGCCCTGATTTCCAATGAGCTCCCATAATAAGACCAGCACCCCTAGACAACCTTGGGCATGCTGTCCCCTGAGCATCTGTGGTTGGAGGTAAGGAACTAAGTCTATGGGCTAGGAAAAGCAGAGGTGTTTCTCATAGCAACCAATCAGATTCTAGCTATCATTTATTTAGTACATTCTAGAACACGATAGCTAGAATCCCATTGGTTGCTATGGGCAACACTTCTGTTTTTTCTTCTCAGAAGGTTTGCTAAATCTACCTCTATATCTGATATATAAGACTCCTTCTGCCATGTAAAACTGCCATCTCCATTCTCTTTTCTTATCATATAGGATACTATAAGATAACAATTGTACTATTTTAAATGATACCACTAGAAGAAGTGTCATTGTAACCTATGGGTAACATTAATTATATTTGTGCAAAGCAAACAAAATGGCTGCTTCCATTCATATTGAAAAAAAAAATGCCAGTACATGTAAATGACTTTCCTCTATGCAGGATATTTCTTGGCTATGTTGACAATAACAAATACTTACAGAACAAAAATACTAAGCTCTATTAATAAACATAGTTTATTTTCCATTTAGGGCAGTGTTGGCTAGCCTGTGACACTCCAGGTGTTTATGAAACTACAAGTCCCAGCATGCTTTGCCAATATATAGCAGCTTATTGCTGGAAGGGTATGCTGGGACTTGTAGTTTCACAACACCTGGAGTGTCACAGGTTAGCCAACACTGATTTACGGTGTTGTGCAGATTGCTTTCATATTAATTCACACACGTGGTTCATTTATTTTCGCATTAGTTTCTGTGAACCTATGCAGCAAAACCTGCAACATTATGCTGTTTTACGACATGAGATATTTCAATGATATGCGTTGGGGGATGGAAAAGTTTCCACCCAAAATTTATATTCTGCAAATGTAACCCCAAATCTAATATACAAATATTTGCCAGATACACTCTCTCATGGAGTGTATCTAGTACTTAACGTCACTGGCTATGACTTCATTAATACAGGTGAGTCCATTTATGGATAATTACAGCTGGCATCTTACACAACTGTCCTGTGCAACCAAGTCCGTGACCTCATGAAAATCCTTGAGGGGTAGATTTCTTTTAATGATTATTTGTATGGTGCCATCACGCTCTGTAGCGCTGTTTAAACCCATAATATTGCCTGTTTTTCTGGTAATAAATGTATAAACGCCGGGTGAAAATGATTAACTGCTTGTACAAGCTTGCAACGTACTATAAACCCCCATATTATAGGGGTAGGAGGGGGCGTGGTGATGTCCTTGAGTCACCATAGTCACGCCCCCTCTATAAAATGCCTAAATTCACAGAATTGAATAGTGGGGGGCGGAGCTTAATCGCATCATTAAGCCCCGATATTCAATGCCGTGATCGGCATTTTTTAGGATCCGGGAGTGCTGCCTACTCTTCCGGGAAATTCGTGGGGTGGGGGGCCTAGTGGGCTATCTTGGGCTGGCTCACTGGGCCACATGCATGGTTTTCTTTAAAATGTTCCTAATAGGCTTTTGAGTGGAGTCTTGCCCCCAGGGCTACAACTTGCCAGCCCTCCCCTGTCTATGTGGAATTAGGAGGACAGCAAGGTAGCACGGTGGTTAGCATCGCTGCCTCAGGTCATGGGTTCTATTGCAACCATGGCCTTATCGGTGTGGAGTTTGTGTGGTTTTCCCACCGTGTAACTAAACCATGTCATCATTGAAGCTGAGAGACGAGATCAGAACACATATAACAGAACGGATGGGTGTTTGTGATCACAAATTTCGAACTGTATCTAAAAGAGATTTTTGGGGGACATAGGTCTGACTACCAGGGGTTGTAAATATGTCTAAAGCCTTTCTAATTCCCAATGAGCCAGCTTTGATAATGGTGAATTATATTATCTTGTGTATCGCATGTAAATCAAGCTCGCAGGACCCTAAATTATATTTATAAAATTCCTTCCCTACAGCTTTTACAAGGTGTCCAAAAGGGACGCTTGACAATTACAAGCCTATTTACTGAGATTTGGCGATAAGGCTAGCAATCTATTGCAGCGACAGAAAACCACCTATGGCAATGATTTACCAATAAAATAATTGCAAAAGTATCACTCAGCTGGCTCAGTGTCACTGGCCAAGAGGCGCCAAAGGATTAACATACCGCTTTGCCGGGGATCTGCGCCTACATGACCAGACTAGCTTAACTAATGACTAATTCAGTGGTTTAGGTGTCCCCTGACTAGTGGTGTCCTAGGTCGCCACCTAGGTTTGCCCTGCTGATTGGCTTCTGAATAAACACAGACAGCAAAGGATCTACTGATATGGGGTCATTGGGATGCCATTCTGGAGAACATACCTGTCGGTACTCTCCAGTCACCTTCCACTTGGACCATAACGATAAACGAAGACCTACATAGGGATGAATGCACTTAAGCGCCTGGCCTGCAGCCGCAGTCAGCAGTTGATACATGGCGCAAGAGTTTATGTTTGGCTGCAGGATTCTTTCCTCTTCGATCTATGTCTCTCTTTGGGTCCTTTCCGCCGATGCCCTGAGCAACATTTCTACGACCTTTGAGGCCAGAAGGGGTGTGGCCTCTCTGACGCTGTAAGTTAGCGCCTGAGGATTCCGGGCCTGGTGGCCATCCCTATGTTTAGTTGTATAGTATTAGCTGGTTAGCTGACTTGCGTTGCTTTTTTTACCACCATCATTTATACAATTAAAACTGTGATCTTAGTTCACCAAAACTGAAATCTGTGTCCGTGTCTTATTTCAGGTATTACGTAGGTGTCGTTATTATATAAGGGGTAGAATGTGAGTCTATTGAAACAATAATTGATGTAATATATAGCAATACATAGAGATATATTTCTTACATTCATATCTAACAGCTCTTAGTATCAAAACATCATAAGCATATGGCTCAATAACGATCTTCAAATAATTTCTTTGCTTCTGTTACAAGCTGCTTTGTGATAGGCACCTACTTAGATAGTCCAGAGTAGCAGATTTATGGCTGGACAGCAGTCTACTACTTTATGGCACAGGACAGCACAAAGTCCAGATGCGAGCCTGGTGAGGTGTGTTTGAGGTTCATAGTGAGACAATATGAAGGTATGTTGTGTTATGATTCTGCTGGGATGGTTTCCACCATTCCTCTGCGGCTTTCTATCCTCCCTTCCTCTCCTCCCTCATCTCCTCCCTTCCTATTCTCCCTTTCTCTCCTCCCTCATCTCCTCCCTTCCTATCCTCCTTTCCTCTCCTCCCTCATCTCCTCCCTTTCTATCCTCCCTTCCTCTACTCCCTTCCTCTCCTCCCTTTGTACCATCCTTTCCTCTCCTCCCTTCTTATCATCCCTTCCTCTCCTCCCTTCCTCTCCTCCCTCATCTCCCCCCTTCCTATCCTCCCTTCCTATCCTCACTTCCTATCCTCCCTTTGTACCATCCCTTCCTCTCCTCCCTTCTTATCATCCCTTCCTCTCCTCCCTTACTATCATCCCTTCCTCTCCTCCCTTCTTATCATCCCTTCCTCTCCTCCCTTCCTATCATCCCTTCCCTTCCTCTCCTCTCATCCTCTTCTCCAATTCTCTCCTCCCTTGCTCTCCTTTCTTCCAATCCTCCCTTTCTCTCCTCCCTTTCTATCATCCCTTCCTCTCCTCCCTTCATCTCCTCACTTCCTATCCTCCCTTCCTATCCCCCCTTCCTTTCCTCCATTCCTCTCCTCCCTTCCAATCCTCCCTTCCTCTCCTCCCTTATTATCCTCCCTTCCTCTCTTCCCGTCCCATCCTTCCTTCCTATCCTCACTTCCTATCCTCCCTTCCTCTCCTGCCTTACTATCCTCCCTTCCTCTCCTGGCTTACTATCCTCCCTTCCTCTCCTCCCTTCCTATCATCCCTTCCTCTCCTCCTTTACTATCCTCCCTTCCTCTCCTCCCATCCTATCATCCCTTCCTCTCTTCCCGTCCCATCCTTCTTTACTATCCTCCCTTCCTCTCCTCCCTTCTTATCCTCCCATCCTATCCACCTTTCCTCTCCTCCATTCCTGTCATCTCTCCCTCTCATCCCTTCCTATCTGCCCTTCCTCTCCTCCCTTCGTCTCCTCCCTTCGTCTCCTCCCTTCCCATCCTCTATTCCTCTCCTCCGATCCTATCATCCCTTCCTATCAGCTCTTTTACTCCTCCCGTCTTATCCTCCCTTCCTCTCCTCCCATCCTATCATCCCTTCCTCTCCTTCTATCCTCTCCTCTCATCCTCCCCTTCCCTCATATCCACCCTTCCCATCCTCCGCTCCTCTCATCCATTCCTGTCATCTCTCCCTCTCATCCCTTCCTCTCCTCCCTTCCTCTCCTCCCTTCCTCTCCTTCTATCCCATCCTCTATTCCTCTCCTTCCATTCTATTATCCCTTCCTATCATCCTTTCCTATCAGCCCTTTTACTCCGCCCTTCCTTTCCTCTTTTCTAAAGCTGGCCATACACAGGACAATTTGGGGGTAGATTTCTATCAGACTTGACCATACATGTACATGACTGTGTGTAACCAAAACTGAAAGTTCCGGCCGCTTAGTGATCGGACTGAATGGCTGGATCTGCCAGGGGCATCTTTAGAGCTTTAGGATCATGACCACAAAAAAAGGTCAGATGTAGTCATCATGTGGCTGGATTTACCGTCTGTCCTGAGCAATAGGCCCTGATCACAAAGGGGGTCGGGATTGGTAGTCTTTTTGACAGAAAATTAGCCCTGTGGTCGAAATAGGACTAAAATGGCCTAGTTATCCATCAAATTCACAGTACGGTCTCATTTAAACATGTTCAGGGTTGCTGGGTGGATGCGGGTACAAAGTACTTGGGCCCAGGCCTGCCTTGAGGGACTTGAGGGACTACAGCACTGGTGGACTATAACAGAGGGTGAAAGAGATGACTGTACATGCCCCAGAGTAGTAGGGTGGCCTATGGCTCTGGTCCCATCCACTCAACGAATGTGCAGAGTCAAGTTCATCAAAACTTTAATGGGTGACTGCGTGGACTAATAGCAGAGAGCTTGCTGCTTCCTATTGATCCACACGATCAAACACTCCCCCCTGTCGGGACCAAATATGCCATCACACCAGGGCCCAAACACCCAGAACATTGACCCTCGGCATGCTTCCACAGTTCTCTCAACCTATCCATTCTCCAAGTCCTTCCTGGGTCGGGGGCCCATAGCCAAGTCACAGCGATGAGAAGTAATATATGTACCCTTATTGCAATTGGCGAGAGGCATATACAGCCCAAAGAAAAGACTACAGAGAGATTGTATCACTGTACTGATTGAGTCAAGAACGTAGGCATCCTCATCCCTGCCTCGCATGAGACACAGCGGTCAGGAGCAGGATTAGAATTTCACGGACAATCCGAATGAATAGCTGACAAGCAGCAAAGGGCAGGATCACTTAGACCGTCTTACATCTGACAAGGCCACGGAGGCCGCCTATATTTACTGATCAGTGGGATTATCCGGCCCTGTTAAATTGGCGTTCAGTTTAATCTGTTTAAAAAAAAAACTTTACCTTGTTTCTTCTTATTAAAATTATTATTTTGTGCGTCCCTCTCCTGTTTTTCTGGCCCAGATAAGCCCTGCTGCCCACAAGTTTAAAAGCACAATGGGCATCTTTGTATGCAACAAAGGGCTGGGAAGGACGGGAGTCAAAATCCCACAACAACTACGAGTTTGTGAGTCGTCCGGAGCACCGTTAAGGTCTGTCTCAACTGTGTCTCATTAATAATAGTGCTGTCTATCAGGGGACCTAATCATTACCCACCCTGTCTATTTCCCACCATTGGCAAACACGCGCTTCACAAAGGCAGACGTAGACGGCAGCAATTCACTGACATGTGCCCTGTACAAATAAAGTCAATTGTGTTGTGAATTGCATTTTATGGAGATATATTTTATCATGCATTTATATTACTATTATTTATTTATTTTATCCTGCATCCAATTATTTCTATCCCCAGTGTTCAAATTATTCAGCTTTAACACCGCCGATTAATAAATAAATACATAGCTGCTTTTAATTGAACCGTGGGTCCTAGTAAACAATCAGGGCCTGATTCAAAGTGGGACGCCAGCGTAAACGTCACTTGTGATTGAATAAGTCGCACGCAAATCTGCGTCGCCTTCATAGTTGAAGATATGTGCAAAGAAATGTGTCCGCATCTGCAAGAAATGCGTGCGAAGAAATGTTGTTGTTTTTTAAAGCGTTGCTACAACAATCTCGGCAAATCCTAATCTACGGGCCGGCAGCTTCTAAAGTCTCAATAAGCGGTTCGCCAGTTCGGGTGTTCAACATCGTCCGCTACTTACACCTGCCCCCGACGACCTGCAAAGAAAAAAGTTTTTTCAGCCGTATCTGCGTCCGACTGCGTCCTGGTCTGAAACCGTACGTAATTGCTCGAACTCGCCCTTACTGTACATTGCCTACGTTAGAATATCCCTCCCCCCCCCCACGCCACGCACATTCATGTATAAGGATTTGCAACTTAGCGGCAAAAAGTCGCAGGTCTGCATAGTCCCAATTGCCTACACTCACTTTCTGAGCACGTGGAGTGTGAAAAACCACAAAGATACGCTACTCACACTCACTCTGAATCACGTCCAGTCTTTTAAATCCCTTAAAATATGTCTTTTATAAAATGGCAAAAAATTAGGCTACCTATTCAAGTTATATAGCTACTACATTAATATTAATGTTGTCATTGACTAGTAAATTTATTTAAAAAAAAGTTTACATTTTGGTTTTGGGTTGACGTAGGTATAGAAATGAGGGTAAGGTTTAGATAAATCTCAGGTTTAGACACATTTTGGTGGTCAGTGAGTCAGATTGCGCAGGTTGAGCTGAACTGACAGGTTCAATATACAGACCGAGAAAGGCACATGCATAGAGGCACTATGTTCAGGGGGCTGCAGAGAATGTCTTCGTTAATTGTTAATTACGTTTCCTTTTCTGTTTATTTATTAATGTATTTATTGATTGCTTGGCTGATTTTCTTATTGACAAGTGTCAATTGTCTATTTATCCAGACTTACACAAATTATAGGAGTTTTGTAAACTCCCTTAAAATCTGCTTTTCACTCTTTTTTCTAATTCTGGCTCTGTTTCTTCTACTACAGTAGTTAAATATGTTATGGCAAAATGGGTGTTAGCGTACACATCTCATAGGGTGGTGATATGTTTATGTCAATTTATAGCCTGTCTGCCTATTCATCCATCTTTTTGAAGTAATTTAATCAAGCAAATGATGTATGCCACATTAACATTGCCCTATATATCTCTTCTGCAGTAAGTAACTAAAAGCTTGATTCTACTATATTAGGATATTGACGACCATCCGTAGATTTTCATAGTGGAACCAAGCCTACCAGGAAAGATTGTACTTGAAGAGGGAGACGGGGTAATTTTAACCCACACTAATTAAAAATACAGCAGATGTATTTTGTATTCTTTCTCTGATCTTTTACTGCCAAGTACCAGACTGAATATGATTCCTGTCACCAACTCGCAGTGCAGGCAGCCATCTTGGGGCCTGGCCCAGTAGTCATGACAATGCAGCCTATATATTTGCTGGGAACTATGTAGATTATCGAGACATTAGGCCCAAAGCCTTGCCCCAAAATGTTACAAATTTTTGCCTATCTTGCACATTTAGTAGACCAATCGTCCACTAGTGCTTATGAGCCGGCCTAGTAAGCTCCTAGCGAATTGACAGGCTCAACATCGGCTTGACCCACAAAATGGCTGCCTTCCCTTGTATGAAGGCGACAAGCACGCTTTGTGCTGACAGGACGTCAACATTTCTACAATGTAAATTGATAAGAGGGGTTTTGGGCTCAGGTAACGTATTGATAAAATTAGCAATTTGGGCAAATGAAGATTTCTCAGTAACTTAAACAAACCCTCAAATTGACCCTCGTTTCTGTCCCTCAAGTCTGATGCCTTGGGGTCATCCTTGATTCCTCCCTCTCATTCAAGCCTCACATTCTGTCCCTCTCAAAATCCTGCTACTTTCACCTTCGGAATATATCTAAGATACGTCCCTTTCTCACCACGGAAGAACGAAAACCCTTGTTCACTCGCTTGTTATCTCCCGCGTTGACTACTGTAACCTCCTTCTCTCTGACCTACCTGATTCTCACCTTGACCCTCTTAAGTCTATCCTCAATGCTGCTGCCCACCTCATTTTTCTCTCCCGCTGCTCTATCTCTGCTGTCTCCATCCAACAGTCTCTACATTCAATCCCCAGAGCCTACAGAATTAAATTTAAACTCCTCACCCTCACCTTTAAAACTCTTGATCAATCCTCCCCTCCCTACATCTCCAATCTCATCTCTACCAACACTCCTACCCACCCCCTCCACTCTGCCTGTGACCGCCACCTCACTACTTCACTGATCACCTCTTCTGACTCCTATCTCCAGGACTTTGCCCGGGCTGCTCCCCAGCTGTGCAACGATCTTCCACATTCCATCAGGTTAGCATCTACTCTCAAAGGCTTCAAGCGTGCCCTTCAGACTCATTTCTTTATTCAAATCTACCAGTCCTCCTCCTAACTCTCGTGTCCTGGCTCTCTCCCCCAGTTACTACCACCCTGTTTGTGTCTCCCCCCTTCCCTTTAGGATGTAAGCTCTCAGGAGCAGGGCCCTCTTTCCTTGTGTGCTGCTTCAACTATTCCATCAGCCCCGGTACCTCTTGGCCTGCTTCCCTAGCCCTGTTTTCTTAAGCTTCGGCCTACTTCTCGCTGATTTCTACCATCACTTTCACTCATTGTCCCAGAAATAATTTGATTTGCATTATCATGTTACCTGTGTGTGTGTGTGTGTGTGTATATATTTTTTGTTCTTAATTTTTTGTTCTTTCTGTATCATGTTGTGTCATGGGTCACTGTTTTCTGCATATATCATGTACAGCGCTGCGGACCCTTTGTGGCGCCTTATAAATTAAAGATAATAATAATAATAATAATATTAAAAATAACCCCTGTAAGAATAATATAGGAAAGCTTGCCATGGTTCAAAGGTAGACAACCTCAATTAATAAAAGGAATGGACTTTCACACCTAGGACCAAACAGAGGACACAAGATCATCAATTGGGAGAAAGATGGTCTCGCCATTAGCCAAGGAAGGTGTTCTCTACTGTAAGAGCGGTTATTCACATGTTGTAGTTTGACTTCTTAGGTTCCTGCAACAAAACAAGTTCGACTTGCATCCCTCATCCTTTAAAAAAAATATGAAAGTGTGGGTCTGATTCCCCTTTAAGCAGATCCCATTCCTACCTCCTAATCTGTTTAATTCACGCTTGCATTAGAAATCTGTAAATAATCTACTGTTGAATCCTAACGTAGGATCAAAAAAAAAGCCTTTGCTCTATAATTTTTGTTTGCCTTATGAATCTAGCACTTAGGTTGATTATTTTTATCTAAAGAAGAGCACGAAGGGAAGGAAAAAAAAAATCATAATCATCGCACACATGCATAATCTTATCGGCTAATTGATGCCTGACAATTAAGACTGAAGAAAATTCTCTGCAGACTGGTACATGCAAATGAGTTATCGGATGGATGCCAATTTCAGCCAGAGAGGATACGATATCATTCAGCTCGATAACCATGTAATACTGCGCCGTTCTGTAACTCAGCTTCCTAGCAACGGGATACGGTCACGGGAGAGGCATGACGCTTAAGATATTTCACGCTCGCTACCTGTGTGAGACGTCTGCCATTTTGTAGGGGTTTCAGCACTCTAAGATGGTGGACTCTCCGTAGCACAGCTTCCCATGAGGAGGTAGAGAAACGTCGGGTTGGGGCGAGGAAAACAGGGAAATGTATTTATTGCTGTAAGAAGGACTCTGTGCCTAGTTCCTTTGTGATGTGCGGAAGGAAGGAAGGGGAAAATAAAAGGGAAGAGTGCCCTTTTTTTTTTTTTGGGGACAGAAACACACACGCACGCACACACACACACACACACATTCTTTTGCAAAACAAGGTCCCCCCCCCCTTTACTTCTCCCACAGAAATAGCCAACCTCCAGGAATGCAAATTACATTCATTATGCATATGTATGCAAATCAGATTTAACTATTGAATGAAGGACTCCATTTTCCTAATGGTTTAACTCTTTGTCAGGCGGGGAGAGGCACACCGGTGAAAAATGTTGAGTGTGTGTGCCTCTGTCTCCTCTTTTTCCCACATGCAAATTATCTATCACCATAAGATAAAAAAAGGGGGTATGGCTGTTAATTGTTGCCTGCAATCTGCTCCTTCCTGCGGTAACACCCATATTCCCTGTTAAAACTTGAAATATCAAGTTAAGGAGGGCAGCCGTATAGTTTCATCTTTAAAACACTACTCTCGAAGACTTATCCATGTTTCATCGTGATACCTCTTATTGCAAACGCTTCATAAATGTGCAATTAGGAATGAGAATTTGCATGGCTTGGCAGGTTTGACTGATCTCCAGGAAATTCCACTATGTGTCTCAAACTGCCAAGGGTTTTACTGAAAGTCACACGATTGAATCGGTGACTTGAAACTCGACACGGATATGAAAGCAGTTGGCGTCGTTTGTGAGTCCATTCTGCGGTTCAAAGCGACAACGAATCGGAATTTTGCAGGCTGTAGACCACAGCAAGGAAAGATTGCCGTGCACGACTACACAGGGTTAGGCACAATATACAGGTTAAACGAAATGTACACATTAGAAAATAGAGGACGGTGGCAAAAAAAATTATATATATATATATATATATATATATTGCGCAATTTTTTTGCACTTTTTTCGCCGGCGGATCTTACCCTTCTGCTCCATGTCAAACCCCAACCAAACCACTGTCCCAGCTCTGCACAAAGAATATAAATTCTGCGGAATTCGAATTTGCAAGACATAAAGCGGTACTTGAAGAACGTACCGCTGGAATTTAACACCTCTACGAAATACCCTGCCCCACCGTGTGTTGTGGCGATAAAATGCAATTAAATAAAATTAAAAAAATAAACAAATTGCATTTAAATGTAAGCTCCTCGTGATTAGCAATGTCATCTCCATTATATGTGTATACATTGAGAAGTGCTCGTACGAGAACAGAGGACTGTTGCAGTATATGTATAACACAATTGGCTTTTGCACTTATTTCATAGCATGACAACATCGAAATCTCTATCTGTTAAAATAACAGCACCATGCGTGGAAAATACAGCCAACATAAACTATTTTTGGGAGATATTGATCAATATTTAAAACTCCTCTCAAATATTAAAGTCATTAGAGTTGATTCCCAAATTCGTGATTAATTCTAAACCGTAAAAAT
Source organism: Mixophyes fleayi (assembly GCF_038048845.1). NCBI lineage: Eukaryota > Metazoa > Chordata > Amphibia > Anura > Limnodynastidae > Mixophyes > Mixophyes fleayi. The sequence continues at coordinate 74,681,780 of NC_134413.1, forward strand.
GTTATGCAATAATCGCTTATTTCTAATATGTTTCAAGAACACAGCAAAATGATACCTCCAAGTGTGCCCAATTTTAGAAATCTGGGAAATTCCTTAAAAATGATGTCAAGTGATCCTGTCCTGGTGGATTTCACGATCAGAGTTTAACTCGAATTCTAAACACACCCAAGGGTCATAAACTATGACGATAGTCATGTATACAGACGAGGCTATGAAGGATCCTATAGACGCCCAAATAGACAGACTTAAATTATGTATTGGCAAAATTAGCAAAGAAATAGAAATATCACTCAATTTTGTTTTACATGAAAATAAATGCCAACAGAGGAGGCCATTGAAGTGAAGTTGGCCTGTAAAAATATTTGCAAGACAGGCCCACTTTTTGCAGATTGCATTGTTCTTTTATCCCATGGACGGAAATGCGCTGGTCTTTTTATGAGTCTATAAATGGCAAATGTCAGTATAGGCTGAGGGCGGATCTCACTGCATCTGCCACTTGTACAAAGCCCGTTTGTTCTGCGAAAGATCGATGCAGTCAACTGTCTGAAGACCCCCGGTCCAGATGCTGGATAAACAACTACACCAAATGCAGAGGTAAAAGAAAAGGAATTATTTTCTCTGGAAGAGAGCCAGAGGTTAATTATCCAAATGCTCCACAGATCAGAATATTTGGTTGATTCTTGTCTTTATAATTTTTTTTTAATATATATTTTTTTTTAAAAATATGTGGGGTTAAATATTGGACTGCAGAAAATATCTATTTTTTTTTAAAAAAAATCCAATCTTTGGAATTGCTTACCACATTATTAATCCCTTAACGAATACACATTAGGGAGCAACCAATCAGACGTTTGCTTTAAAAAAAAAATTATGAACAGTACAAGAAAAAAATGACAGTGTGAATCTGATTGGCTACACAGGACTAGAGCACTTTTTTGCAGACACCAGGGGGTAGGTTTACTAAACCTTTTAAAAAGGAAAAGGGGAGATGTTGCCCATAGCAACCAATCAGATTCTGGTTATCATCTATCTAGTACATTCTAGAAGATGATAGCTAGACTCTGATTGGTTAAACCCGTTATAGAAAATTGGGGAGTGTATTTGAGGAAAAAAACTGGCAAAACAAACCATAATGACCCACCAAATTAGTTAGGGAGTTAGTACCTGGATTGTCAAGACACGTGGATCTCGCAAGTTTTGGATTCTATAAGTACCACCCTCCACGGCGATCCAGCGCCATTTCACAGAGGGACACAGAAGGGGTAGCACAGTTCTTGGCAGTCTGTAGAATAGTTGGGCAGCGTCATAGGTAGAATAGAAAGAGGAGGGGTAGCAGTGTTCTTTAAAGTCTCCAGTGACATTCAGGAGAGCTCCATTGCTAATTGTCATTGCTGAAATAGAACTAATAGGTCTGGCAGGCTTGGTCTTCTAAATTTGCTGTCACATTATACTGTGTTATATAGGTAACACACAAAGAGGAGAGCTCCATTGCTAATTGTCATTGCTGAAATAGAAATAATAGGTCTGGCATTCTTGGTCTTCTAAATCTGCAGTCTTTGTTTGAAAGTGTATGAAAATAATATTGTGACCTGTGAGGTGGTCACAATGGACTGCAAATGACTTGAAATTAGTGTTATTGAGGTTAATAATAATGTAGGGGGACAAAAAAGCAAAAATATGTGATTTTAGAAAAAAATCGGTATCCAAAACCAAAACCAAAACACGCAAGGGTGGTTTAGCCAAAAACAAAACACAAAGTTAATACAGATCCAAAACCAGAACATGGGGTCAGTGAACATCTCTAGTAGAGACTCTTTAAAATTATTTCTTTAAAACTTTATTGACGTCGTAGTATACAACAAATGCTTCCTAGAGATGTTATAGAAAAAGCAACTCAACACAATTCTACTCTGCATCTAAACTAGTAATAACCTGGATGGACACACTTGATGGATGGGCTCGTCGTTCATTATCTGTGGTCTCTGAAGTTTGAGATGCAGAAAAACCTGAAACGCTTAGGTTTTTGTTATGTTCTTATTGCTTTCTGGATAGTTTTTCGTCATGTTTTATGCATTCCGTTTTTTGCTATCTCTCGCGTTGTTTCATAATTTTTCTCTCTTAATTTCTGCTTAAACCTGAAGGCCGCCTGGAGACTCCTTTACAGCCAGAGGGTTAAGAAAATGAGGCACACCATCATCACCACGGAAAGCAAACAGCAACAATAGGCCCATTGAAAGTCATCCAGACTGAAACCCTCCAGCTCAATTAGTTAGGCACACACAGTCACAAAAAAAGCTTTGCATTCAGGCCACTGGCTGGCCGCGGAGGACAAGGCGAAAGAAAAGATTGCTCTCTATAGCTTTCGCAGGGTGTCATAACAAGCGGAGAAACCTCTTATTGTGGGATTATTGGAGCTAAGAGCTCACCAGAGGGGTTTGGGACTGAACCTGCCCTAGTGAAGGGGGAGACAGGGGTGGGTCTGTGTTAACGGCACATAGGCTTGTTTCCTACAAGACTTTGCATTCACCAACATGAAAGAATCCAACTTTTTGCATAAGTCCTGTATTTGTCATTTCACTTGTAGATCAAAAAACTGTTAAAACAAGCACCATCCTAGGTCACAGTGTCAGTGAACCTTATGAAAACATTATTCAACCAGCAGAGTATGGGCATTGATTTGCAATCTCTTATTGACATTCTAAACGAACAAAAGCATATAACAGCAATGGGTACCTTGATCATGTCTTGGCATCATTGGTTCCCTCTGACTTTTTACTGTAGAGGAAATCAGGGGATATTGATTTAACCTGATACAGCTAACTGCTTTTAAATCAATATCTGATGGTGGTGGACTTTGCTTTACCTGTCAAGTTTTCCCACAGGATGAATTGGCCCGTTTATCCTTTCACTGATTGCCCCCTTTTTCGAGAGAACGTGTGATTAAGCATCCTTTATGCTGAAGATGACTCTACGTTAGAGGAATTCTGGGCCACACAATGCACAAGCCAGGGGAGAGCGACACAATTCATACCAGATAGAATTTCTACAAAGCCCACCGTAAATCTCTCAGCTGTGAAGAACGTACACGATACGTTTCCAAGGAACGTTGGCATGCAAAAAAAAATAAAGAATAGGGTCTAGGTTGGCCTAATTCTTTCATATAAACATTTCTTGCTGCAGAGCTGGAGGTTGAACGAATGAGGTAACATCGTCTATTTTGTAGACGCGTATCGTTCACTTTTACCAAACGGCAAAGGAAGGCTTATATGCCACCGAACAGAACATTGATAATTTCTTTTGACAAGACAGGATTTTGTTGGAAGACTTCCACCTTCATGGGTAACTTTCTATGAAACTTAAGGAGGGGGGAGAAATTATATTATAGCTCTTGTAAGGGGCATGGTGGAAGAAGAGAGAGAATGTAAGAGAAGTCTATGAACTTATAATGGTTTCTCAATAAGACATTCAGAAAAATATTTATAAGCATTTTTGTGGTGAAGCCATTAAAACAACTTTGTAGCCATCCGGTATTAAAACTAACTCTGCGCTGGTGTAAGAATGGTTTTCTTGTGTTACAGTCATTATGCATATATTAAATTCTTTTGTACGCAATTTTTTTTTGTTACCAAAGTAGAACCACTCTGCAATCCATTGTTTGGTGTCTGTCCTATCTCTTTCCCTGACAAAGTACTGATTTGTTTTTTTTATGTCTCAATTCTATTTTGCCATGTTGGTTAAAGTCAGACATTTTTTTTTTGACCTTGTTTAAGCCCTCAACTCTTGCTTAGACCAGACCCCATGGAACAATGCCCTGAACAGGCGGCCGAGGACAGTGTCTGAGAACTTTAAAAGCCAATGATTGATTGCGTCTCGTGAGAATGGACGTCTATTGGGGTTGTTTTAAGTCTTGAGAAAATATTTGAGATTGTTTGAGATTCCCTTTCAAGTGGGCTTGTGAATTTTTTTTATTATTTTTGACATTTGTCTATACATGCCTGCATTATTTAATTTTCTTTAAAAAAATATATATAAATTATTACTGATAACTGTATTCGCAAATGGTCAAAGACTGATAGAGGATTTCGTTTTGATCATAAAGGTCTTTTGAGACCCAGAGTGTATTTGTTTTCTGAAAGACAATTTTAACTTAATTGATAAACATTGTCAATAATATAATAGTATGCAGGGTATATTTGTACAGGAATATAAAAATATGTAATTAAATAGTATAGCATTTTTACAGAATATTCTGTGTTTGGGCTCTCCAGATTGGGTGAAGACCATCATATTTTCTTCTACATTTGGCAGTCTATAAATATTAATTTGTCCGTCCTCTAAAATGTTTCAAGTGAATTATATGGTATCATATCTTCCCTACCAATCCACCAAGTCCAGCATTCCGATGACTGAACAAGGATGGGCCTTCAAGGTCAGATTTGTTTTCCAACCCCAAAGATAATGACTGGTTAGACAATCAAGTTGACTTCCTCTTGACCGACGTCTGTGATTAACTGGGGCTATCTTAATAATCTGTCCAGTTGCCAGCCATTCAGGACTAGAACTGTTCAGTGTTGTTCTTGAGTTCTCAAGATTTTAAAGTCATTATGGACTTTTCACACGGTACGTACATCCCATCCCATTGGAAGCTGATGTGTATGGTTAAAGGTTGACAGGAATCTATGTGGTTCTTGAGCGGGCCAAACATTTGGTTTTCTCATTTGTACAAACCCATTAGCTTCATGGTTTCCACATCCGTGCCACGACCAACACCTATTAACTACAAATAATTAAAACAAGGAAATATTTTTTTAATTAATGTATTTCCAGATTACTGGAACAAGAGGCCCAAACTGAATGTTCCTCACCATTAGTATTATTATGTAACTCACATAGCCAGCGAACTGCAGAACATTTTCCTGTGTCAACCCCCTCAGACAACAATAGAATGATATATTTAGCAGAGTATCTAATTAATACAAACCAGAAATACAGCTATACCTGTATTCATTTGGAGCCCATACTTCCTGAACGCTTTGGTTCCTACCAAAAGTCAGTTTGTAAAAGTAATGACTTACAAAAACTCTGTTCCTGTCCGTGTTTTCCAACTGGACCTATTCTACCGTCAAAAATTCTGTCTTTCACCTCTCTGTAAAACTGGGTCATTGGTGGAAACTTTTAAGGCAGATTCCTTTATATAATCCTTGGTTTACATATAGTGATTACATGAGTTTTTATCTCCTCGTGTGAGCATTCCAATGGCCGAATTAGCAAATGAAAGATTAGGATTAAAAATAAACAAACCAGGAAATCAAAAGTGGCCGAGAAATTGATGAGCGAGCTGGAATGGGTCGGTCTTTCAAAGCAATCTCGATAGGCAGATGTTTGATGTAATGCAATTATTTTTTTCCCCTCAAAATAATTACAATACAGAATGCAAGCGTGGGTCTGTCACTCACAGGGTTTTTTTTAATATATATATATATACCAACCCAGGGAAACTCAGGCATAAAAAACATTACAGTAAAACACAGCTCACAAACTAAACACATTCAACGTAGCATTTTGTCTGAATATTTACTCACCATAGATCATTAAAATGCTCTATCCCCATGTAGTGTATGTACAGTAGCTCACACATTGTTAAACAAGTATTTGAAGTTGTAGAAATACTTGTGTGCATTAAAGAGATTTTTTTTTATTATTTTCGGGGGGGGGGACATAAATGTGTTTTTTTAAAAATGAAATCGGCTTTATTCCAAATTTAAGTAATACAGAACTTTAGAATTACTCCCCATATTGAAATTGGTAACTTCAGGCTCACAGAGGCCTACTTTATTTTTGCCAAAGGAGACTTAAATAATATTGGCCAAGTTGCTATAGCTCGAATTTAATTTGAAAAAAATATATATTTCAAACTGCATTATAGCCTATATATTTTTCAAGTTTTTGTGGCTAAATTATGTATTATAGTCTATCCATAAAAAATGGGGGGGAAAAATAGAGGTTTAGAAAGAAATATTTACTGGTAGGTTTCCAGAAAGAAAAATGCATACTAGTCTGTTCATATGCCATAAACCCTTTATTCATCTACAATAAAAAATGGTTGGCAAGTATGAAAGTTGGTGAATTATTAATTGCAAAAAGTACTATAATCCTTAGCAACCAATTCTATTCTAACTGGGTTTTTTTTTACTAATAGAGGCATTATAAATTAAACCAAATATCTGGTTGGTTGCAATGGACCACAGTAACTTTTTTACACATATCGCAGTTTTCATTGATGTCCCTTATTGTGCAAACAAAACTTTGAGGCCTTGTAATGTAAAGTTTGCATGGCTCAAAATGTTAGGGTGTTATGAATTCTGTATTACTTGATGTTCAGTAGAATGTTTAATTAGTGAGATATCCTTTCAAATTTCTTATAGTGGATGGGATAAGCAAAATAATATTCACAGCCTGTACTTGCACCGGAGCTTCCTCATATTGTCAATGTAATTAAATATACTATACGTCAAGTACAGTCAGAGGTTGAGGTCTCAGCGTGAACCACAGTTTTAATTACCTACTATATCACAAACTCGTTGGGTTAGACTTAAAATAAATTGTTGCTATGTAGTGGCTGAGGGCTTCACTCGTAAATGTCTTGTCGGCTTGTGCATTTTCTATTATCATTATTTTCTAGGTTTGTTTGCCATTTATCGGTCGGAAACAAATAAAAACCGCCTTATTTTTTTCTGCAGGAGGCATTTCATGAATATTTTCCATTTGTGCCCCACAGAGGAGAGTTGGCATTGGTTATGTAGGGATACTATTATTTCAGTTGTCTTACAACATATTGTGAAGTATAAAACATGATGTATTGAGATAATAGACAGGGAATAAAGTTTAAATAAATCATGGCTCAGTTGGAGACATGGTGTATTACAGAGCATTCTAGAATGTCTCAAAAATCAGTAACATTATATATTTAATATTCTGTATGATATATATATATATATATATATATATATATATATATATACATACATGTATATATATATATATATATATATATATATATATATATATATATATATACACATACATACATCTATGTATTTATATATATATATATATATATATATACACACACACACATATATGTATGATGTGTATACACACATTAAAGACTTGATAAAGAACATATTTCAATTGAATAATTGATAGAATTACTCAATAAAAAAAATACAATAGCAACTGTTTTACCTTCTCAAATGCATTTTTATTAACGCCGTGCATCAATTTAAAGAACAGTTAGCACATGGACTTGTACAAGTTAAAAATAAAAAAACATACTTCATATAATACATGGTCAACATAGCTTGGTCACAGTTTAAATTCCTTCCTTTCACAAAGCACCTCACTGTTTTGATTTTAAAATATACTTAGAAAATTCAACTTTCTGTATACAAAAAAAAACCCTTTAGAATAAGCTTGTCAAATCTACCTAAATACAAAAATAATTGTCAAGAAAGAGAAAAATAGTCTCAGCCAGATATTAGTTGGGAATACCAGGCTGATCCCTTGGTTTTGGATAACCTAACCAAGGTGATTTATTTAAGAATGGTTTGTTCCATTAGCACGTCAAAAGGCAAGTGAATTATTATGGGGAAATAGAATGGTTAGGAGCAATTCTACCTATTGACTATAAAAAAAATTGATCAAGTCTAGATTGGTTGGTAGCTATAGAGCTCTCGATTCCAGGACCTTCCAAGAAATAGCCAAGGAATTAATTAATTCAGCCATATTTTTTTTTGCCCTACATTTTATTCTACAAACAGAAAAATATCACACAAGACTACGTTACCGCTTTATAAGGATAAGTGACAATAGATTTTATTTTTAGCCCTGGTTCATACATTTTATAAGTCCTACTGGCCCTTTGGACTTACTAGAGACTCAATCAAATCATATATGTTGGGAGTTGGCTACCAGTCAATCAAAATTATTTAAAAAATACTGAATGTTTTCTCTATCTATCCCACATTTCTGATTGGGAGCGAGTGGACAACACACCTCCAGAAATGCAATCTGAGACACAACTATCCTCATGTAATATTTTTCTCCAGACGGTTACAAGATAGGGTTTTAATTGAGTTAAGTGCATTTATGGTTGAAGATAATGTATATTATTGAACTGCAATACTATAAGAGCATATAAAGTGTTAGGGAGATTTGTAAGCCACTCCCTAATGACAATATGCAAATAAGCCACCTTCATTGAAAGAGAGCACACATCTCAGAACTATGCAAAAGGTGGTCACAGAAATGACTGTTCCTGCAATGGATTTATTGACAACACATCATGGAACAAGCTCTCCGTTGTATACAATTATATTACAAGCTCCTTAAGAAAGTAACTCTCCTTAACCCAGAAAATTAAAAATCTCAAAATACAAGCATGTTTTGCGGATTACTGGGCTGGAAGCTCACTGGGAACGTTTCCCACTGTATCCCTAGATTGTCACTCATTATATCAGCGGGGCCTATCCTTGTAACAGAGTGTCAGCTTCTTAGACCAGCATCACTCGCTATACCCCTAGAGTGCATGTTTTTTTTTTGGGACAGATGATTTGAGTTACTTCTCCAATTAATACTACATTTATTAAATCATTCCTGCTACCACTGGGTGATAAAACGACGGGGATAGAGTCTTTCATTAAACTGAATTGTAAGGGCGTTTAATTATCACACAATAGAAAAGTTTACATACATGTCCATAAACTGTATTTATGTATCATGTTTACCAATTTGCATGCTGTTCCAAAGTATTCATGCCTATGTTCTAGTTAAATTATACTCTTCCAATTACAACCTAACCCCCATTAAGTGTGAGAGAGAACAGAATTCAATGGGGTTAAATATCTCCTATCCATGTTTAGCTTCTCTCCACCTCTCCACCTAGATCTTTTATTTTATGGTATTTACTAATTACATAATCCCTTTACAGAGGAGGTGGGATTAAAAAAAAACCCAATCCCTCTCAGCAGGCAGGGACCTCTGGTCAAATGTCGCTTCCAGAGACTGAAACACAAAGTTTTCTTACAAAGCCATTCTAGCAGAAAACAAGTTAATTATACAGGCTAAATCTAACAGGGGGGAAGCAAGATCACACCCCCCCCCCTCTTGCCTGAACTAGTTCAGTGGTAACAGATTTTTAAGAAATACATACACACAATCTTAACGTAAAATCTTTGCATGTTGGATGCTGAATTTGGGATAATTTAAAATGCCATCAGAACTTTGAACATTTTGTTCAACCGGGAAATTTAGAATGAAACATTCGACTCTCTGCAGTAAGTATTATCCTGTAATTATAGTCTAAGTTTTTAATTATTTTTTTTTTTGCTTTAGTTATAAATACAGGTTCAACAGATTTTTTTGTAACTCATTCTCAAACTTTGATGGGGTAAATGGCCACAATATATATATATATATATATATATATATATATATATATATATATATATATAAGAAGGTCCGTAAAAAAAATTGATCATCTTCTGCTCCATACAGGCCTTGGAGATAGAAACGACTTGCTTTGGACAACAAAAAGTTTCAGAAAGCATAATCCCAGCAGTTGATTACACTGGCCTCACGTTTTCAAAAAATTGCCGGAAATTCTTGTTGGACCTAATAATCCATTCTCCAGATGATCACCACAGTATTTTACAAGTCTTGAAAAGTTTTTAATACCTGTTCTTAATTCAGTGATGTCATGGGTTCAACATCAATATATTCGCTTCTCACGTTGGACTTCGAATGCAAATAACTTCTTTATTACATCAACATTTTGGGAAACATTAATCTAATAAATGTATTATTTGTAGCTCAAGATCTAGGGTGTGAAGTGAATATATTTCTGTTGCACATTGATATTCAGACTCCTCCTTCTGCGCCACAATCTTTGTTTTTGAAAAGCGCGCAGTCTCCGGCTTGGTGATGTCATGGTTCGGGCACAGTGAAGTCTTGGAACAGTCCATAACCGGGTAATTCATATTTCATTATACCTCACAGAAGATGGATGATAAAAGTCCTACCTCCAGATTAAATTCCAGGAGCAAATAAACACTTTCTTAAAACAGTTCTTCATCCAGAACTCGATCCAAAGTTCTTGGTGCTCTGAGCTTTCCCCCCTCTTTGTCTCCGCTGGTAACACCACCGTCATAACGATACAGCCATCATAACAAGGCGCGTAATGGGGTTATTTTTACTTTCGGTTATCTAGCTTTATGAAGAATTGACAACACTCATACAGCTAGATAACCAAAGATAACAATTAACCCCTATTCATCCCACCGCTGACACCAATCTTCTCCTCCGCAACATTCGTCTGTCTTGGTTTCTAATTAGAAAATACAAACATTACCGACTTGCATATCACATCCATCAGTATATCTGTCAACAATGTACCATTATTCTCAAATACGAAACGAAAAAATACAAGTATATTACATACAAATCAATGGTTCATCTGAAAGGGTTAAATTGCAATAAACAAATAAATATAATTGTGTGTGTGAATTGAAAATTGGAAATAAATCTGAACAGTGTATACATTGGTAAAGTAAAACAATAAAATATTGAAATCATTTTGTGCAAAAGTTATAATACACACCAATCTGGACGACGACTCCACAAACCCGTGTTTTAATTACCAACTGCCTCGTTAGTTAAATGAAGCGGTGAGCCCATACCTTGATTACGTTACAAAGAAACCTCGCAATATGTGCTCTAAAATCTCCTGTACGACTCACTAATTAAAATGTACTCGCTCTCAGGAGGGAGACGTGCAAAATCTAACACCGTCTCTCCGTTCCAGATTACCCACGCTCGAGCACGTACATAGAATATTAACCACATATATAATCTCAACAAGATAAGAATTAAAACAGACAATAATAGCTAATTGGAAAGCTACTTAGAAGAAGAAGAAGGCTTGGATATTTTTTTTCTTCTAGTCTGGAGGAAAAAAAAATTCCCCAGGAGTTATAACGTGATAAGGTGATTAAAATCTGAAAGCGTATAATGTCAAAAGAAAAGACGTTTAGATTTTTCATTAAAAAAAAAATAATTCCTGGAAATCTGTGCACAGGGTTAACATGTATCCGGGAGATTCATCTGCCTTGTTGGTTGCCCTCGTTCCTCTATAGCCCAGAGGTTGCATGTTGCAATACTGCCACACTGATGCATCGTCTGCTCTAGGGGGTGTTAGACCAATGCAAATCCATTCATTCTTTTACACACCCCTCCTTTCCTTGTCTATGATTGGCCAGAATGCCTGTGATGTCACCAAACCTGATGGACTGGTGGCTGGTAGATTCATCAATGGAGCGGTTCATGGGAATAGAGGAGGAAACAATATCTGGCCTTCGGTACCAGAACCTCCCTCTCTTCCTCTTCCTCATGTACCCTCGACCATGCAGCACTTGTATATTATACTGTCTCCTGTCCTCTGTTCTTCTCTACCCGCCATTATTAATTGCAAGCTCTGTGGCAGGGGCTCCCATGCCAAACATTTCACAGTGTGCGTGTGTAACCCTTCGCTGTCTGAACAGCAACGAAGGCAAACGCTGTTGCTCTTTGTTTTGTTACGTCAAAGAACAATACTTTTCTTTTTTTGTCAATGGAAGATTTTCTAGATACATTTATTTTTTTTCAGCTATGGTACATCACAAATCCAAACAATTGATCGGTGTCTGTTACATACGGTAGAACTGCGCCCACCCACCATAAATTATATGGAAGTTCGAAGCTAATGACAAGTTCTGTGCCCATATAATAGCACGAGTCCGTAGACAGAGTATTTTTATACAGAAGGCAGAAATCCAAGGTGACTTCTAATATCCGTAATAATTTGAAAGGGGGCAGGGACATTTTTCTTTATAACACGCAAGTTTTCCTATTGAACATTGACGCGTTGACATCAGAACTCATCGATTATATGGATATTATTTACAGGCATCTATACATTTATTAACATCACTTGCGTATCATAAACTCATCAGCTTTATGTAAAGGAGGGGTAAGTATGAGGGAATGCAGTTCTATATTTGAATAGATAGAGGAGCGATGGTCAACAGGCTGTCGATTTATTGTCAGGTTTATTTGTTACAGCTTGTAACACTTGTTTATAATGCCTGCTGATATGTTATAATAGATAGGTGTCTTTTTCTTTGATTAAATGTATTGTTATTACTGAGAGTATTAGTAATGCGCAGCACTTTTGAAAGTTAGAGGGACGTCCATGGGGCCGATGATAGGTGCCTATCGCTGAGATAGAGTATATGTAATTTGGTCTGTGATTAATATATATTTGGGTAGGTACATTTGCAGTGCCAAACTTATAGAACCTGTGACTCTAAAGCCAGAGATGCTGTGACTTATAGCACCACCAAAGGTAGAGCCTCCAGTTGCCTAGGCCTAGCTCTGATGCAATATTCTGCCTGGTGATATTCAGCCACTCTGCTGTGTCCTATTATGCCATATTCTGTTTTATGGAATCCTCTGGATCTATATATTGTTATGTAATAGCACTATCTCATATCTATCTATATATCTCCTATCTATCTATCTATCTATCTATCTATCTATCTATCTATCTATCTCAAATCTATCTATCTGTCTATCTATTTATTTATCTATCTCACTTCTATCTATCTATCTATCTATCTATCTATCTATCTATCTATCTCCTATCTATCTATCTATCTATCTATCTATCTATCTATCTCCTATCTATCTATCTATCTATCTATCTATCTATCTATCTCAAATCTATCTATCTGTCTATCTATCTATCTATCTATCTATCTATCTATCTATCTATCTATCTCACTTCTATCTATCTATCTATCTATCTATCTATCTATCTATCTCCTATCTATCTATCTCACTTCTATCTATCTATCTCATATCTATCTATCTATCTATCTATCTATCTATCTATCTAGCTATCTCATATCTATCTATCTCACTTATATCTATCTAGCTATCTCATATCTATCTATCTCATATCTATCTATCTATCTATCTATCTATCTATCTATCTATCTATCTAACTCATATATATATATATATCTATCTAACTCATATCTATCTATCTATCTATCTATCTATCTAACTCATATATATATATATATATCTATCTAACTCATATCTATCTATCTATCTATCTATCTATTTAACTCATATCTATCTATATATCTCCTATCTATCTATCTATCTATCTATCTATCTATCTATCTATCTAACTCAAATCTATCTATCTATCTATCTATCTATCTATCTATCTATCTCACTTATATCTATCTGTCTATCTATCTAACTCAAATCTATCTATCTATCTATGTATCTATCTATCTATCTATCTCACTTCTATCTATCTATCTGTCTATCTCATATCTATCTATCTATCTATCTATCTATCTCATATCTATCTATCTATCTATCTATCTATCTAACTCATATCTATCTATCTATCTATCTATCTAACTCATATCTATCTATATATCTCCTATCTATCTATCTATCTATCTATCTATCTATCTATCTATCTCATATCTATCTATCTCATATCTATCTATATATCTAACTCATATCTATCTATCTATCTATCTATCTATCTATCTATCTATCTATCTATCTATCTATCTCATATCTATCTATCTATCTATCTATCTATCTATCTATCTATCTATCTATCTATCTATCTATCTATCTATGTCCCCCAGTGAATATACTGGGACTAGTTGATTCCCTTATTCCCAGTCCATATAATCCATGTCATGTAATAAACCACTTACAACACATCTGCCTCCCCCTCATGTCAGCTCATGGCACTATCATGTCCCAGCAATGTGTACACTTCACCCCACTCTCAGTCCGGCTAATTCCTCTTCCTTGACACATATGCAGTTCCATGTAAACCATGTCCTCCAGATTAAATATAATAAACACATTGCCTTTCAGGTTATTTGAATGTCAAATGTAAAATATTCTTGGTTATTAATTATTAGTGATCTGTAGCCGTTTCTTGCACCTCACACCAAACAGCATTATGCATACGCCATTGTTAATGTATGTACACTGTATGTTCCAGTCCAAGGCATGGGAACGGCTAATTAATACATTCATGAAATAGGCAGGCGCACTTCAAAAGAACCAACAGCCCAGATCGTCTGCAGACACAACAAGAGCATATATGTATATTTATATAATTACACATTTTCCACCTAAAACACTGCAGCGCCCAGGAAAATGCCAGCGAGTTATAATATTAGGGTTGGCGGTGTTAAGGTACCTCGCTACCTGAGAGGGTTAATGTTCTGCAAAATAAATGCCTGCCAATTATTTGTTTAGTACGTACATTTTATTGGCATATGGCTTAAGCAGCTGGCCAAAATCCAGGTTAGAGGAGTACTGGCTGATTATATCTCCTTTGTTCAGTTGCTAAATTAATGCAGGGAGATTTGCTTACACAATGGTTACATGGGATTGCCTTTATAAAAAACTATAATGGGTCCTCAAGTGTTGTTTGTCAAAGCAATTGGGAGGGTAGATCCAGGCATGTGTGTGTGCCTGTCATGGTGCATAGCCAGGAATGCGGTATTACAGTACGTACAGTTTATCCAGTATTTGGCTCCGCCCTGTCAGTTTAATGTGGGAGGAGCTAGCGCGGTAGCATAGTCACATATCCAGTGTGAGGTGTCAGTGAGTTTCATGACTGCTCTGATGTCATCAGTGTAAAAAAAAAACACTTAAAATTCTATGATAGAGGTCAACTTCCAGCTCTCTCTATCTCTCCCTCTCTCCATCTCTCTATCTTCATCTCTCTCTCTCTTTCTCTCTCGCTTTACCCCTCTCTTTCTCTCTGCCTCCCTTTTCACCTCTCTCTCTTCCCCCATCTCTCTCTCTCTCTCCCTCCATCTCTCTCTCCATCTCTTTATCCAACTCTCTCCATCTCTATCCCCCTCTTCCCCCCTCTCTCTTTCTCTCTCCCTCCCTCTTCACCTCTCTCTCTCCCTCTCTCTATCTATCCTACTCTCTCCATCTCTCTTCCTCTCTTCCCCCTCTCTTTTTCTCTCCCTCCCTCTTCACCTCTCTCTCTCTCCATTTCCCCCTATCTCTCCATCTCTTTATCTATCTATCTATCTATCTATCTATCTATCTATCTATCTATTTCACTGTGATTCATTGTGAACTTCTCCACCAGTGCTAACTGCAATGACATCATTGGATAAACTGTCCTGTTGTTACATTTAAACTTTGGAACGACCTCCCATTTAATGCAGCCCTACAGCAAACAGTATACTGATATATCAAACAATGTATGGTGAAGATAACATGGATACATGACACACACTAACTGCAATGCACCCGTCTGTATATATTCTGACTTGCATGCTTCTTTTTCAGTGCCTGACTGTGCAGCAACTGCATTCTAAACATGGTATCTATTAACCGGAGCCCTCTTTTAAAATGGCTCTCAGATGAGGGTTTACTAAGCTGTCATTAGCGAAACGCATCAGCACAGGAAAAAAAAAAAATTGCTTAGAAAACAAGACTGGTCCTGTTTGCAGACAAAACTCCCTGCTCCCCCTTTATTTCATAGCAAAATCTGTTTTTAAAATGATGTAATTTGCATAAAAAATATTGATACCACATATAATAATACACTACATTTTTTAGCAGTATTTGCCTATTCTTCTATTTGAATTTTCTAGGCTATCAGCAAACAAAGCCAGACGGGGGATGTTTAAATCCTTTTGTGTCCAATTGCATAGCTACACTCCCCCTTGTTTTATAATGCTGGTGTACTGAAATATAATTACAGTGTACAGGCCCCGCCTATTTTATTATACGCTCCCTCCTCTTTTTCTTACGCAAGAGAATATATAGCGTTATATCCCCGTTTTATATTTCCTTTCTCATAATGTACTTTATTTATTAATGTAATTGTTGAATGTACGGCTTATAGTCATATAGTTAATTGTTTTGTAACTTTGTAGAATGTATCGACGATGTCTACTTAGGAATGATTTATCCAAATATGAGAGTGTAGGGAGAAAAAATCACCCAACTTCATCCACTGTGAACATTTGGAATCTTCGATGTTCAACTAATATCGGATCTTCATTTCTAACTTTATTGGCAAAATGGTCTGCCGTTAGCAAAAAAATTGCAAAGGCTAAAATATTGCTGTGAGGTACGGGATTTTAGGATAGGCTACCATTGCCTCCATGGTGCCTGAACAAGTGCATACGGTTCTGTATCGCTACGTCCACCATGCGTAAATGCCACGTTAGAAGCTGGAACAATATGTCCGCTTCTTTTGCGGCGTGTCTCAGTTTTCAACATCTGCATCTAACACTGATGTCACTCAAAAATTGTAAGAGAGTAAATGATTAAAATAAACTGCACTAATCCAGATACATGAGGTGTCCGTATAACACAGATTTCCCAGGATAGTCGCTTTGATCCTGCAAATCTCTCATTCACGTTGACTAATTTCCTAAAATTAAGCCCCCCTCTCAAGGCACTTACGTAAGAAGAAATAGATGCAATATTGTAACATGGCCCGATATTATATATGTATATATATATATATATATATATATATATATATATATATATATACACACATACACATATATATTAATCAATGGTTAAACAAAAGTAGTCCACCATGCTTTGTTTAATACGTTTAATTAAGTTCCAGAAACGTACAAAACAAAAATTGTCACAAGTATATCTATGATATACAAGTTGATCATAACATCTAAAATGGCGGAACCTTCTGACAATCATACCACCCCTGGAAAGCATGAACGTAACATGGCCTTCTAACATACTGCATATAATATATATATATATATATATATATATATATATATATATATATATATATATATACATATATATATATATATATATATAAATATATATATAGATATATATATATAGATACATTATATATATATATATATATATATATATATATATACATATATATATATATATATATATATATATAGATACATATATATCTATATCTATCTATCTATATATATATATATATATATATATATATATATATATATATATACCACACGGGTGATATGTATAATCTATATTAACAATATTGACAATCCACCTGTCTAGCTACTTATATTTAATAGAGAAATTCATTTGGTCAAAGTGAATAATCATTCATACCTTTTGCTCTTCATTATTTCCCCTTTGCGTTTCTAAAAAAAAAAAAAAATGAAAAAAAATTAATGGATGAATGGATGATTATTTGAAACCATGAAGAACGTGACAGAGTCATTCTTCTACCTGGCTAGTGTATTCCATAGATAAACAGACAGCCTCCAGACTCTATTCAATAGAAGGCTCCCATTTAGCTTATTGTAAATCAGTGTATTTATAAACTATTATGATTAAAAAAAAATGAATATTCCCGTCCATTCCAAATATATAGCACTACAGTACAAGCAGGCCACCTCATCCAGATCTACATTTACCTTGTTGTTGAAAGCGTGTGAAAAATATAAAAACCACCATTGTTTTTTACTGCTTGTCAGATAAAAAACATTTTCAGGCACCTTAATATATTTTTTCATTGAATTAAATCTTTAATGAACAGTATTCTGGCAAAGTGTTTATTCTGCGTATTTGAAAATGACAGAATTTTTTCATATCGTCCATTTAAACAAATGCAAACACCCCTCCCCAACCTTATTTAATATTGGCAAAATCACTGCATACAAAAAAAATACACACTATGCAAAGCAGCGTGCACATATCTTTACACAGATTTAAATTGTGCAGCAATTATGGAAAAAAAAAAATCACTCCTTTTTGTGAAAGGCCATATTGATAAATTGAGATGAAATGTATTTATTGATTGAGATTTTTTTTATAATACAGTACGTTGTGTTATCATTAAGGAATATTGAAGCAGGCCTACTTTAGACCACTGCTAATCAGGCCATTGCCTTGTCTCAGTCTACACAAATGTGAAATCTATTTATTTATAAATCTATTTATCTCATATCTATCTATCTTTAATTATTTGAGTAGACATAACAATATGCAGATTATGTTTATGATGACATTCTGAAATAAATTAAATAACAAAAGCTGGTATAACCACATAGCTAAAGAAATATGATAAATCATAATACTAGCCATACAATATATATAGATACTTATATGTAATATGTAACCTTTTTTTTAAAAAAAAAAACAACATTTCTATATTCCTGAAATAAAATAGCCTTCCAATTAATAATCCTTTTAGATATCGTGAGAGCCTCTTCTGATTTAATTTAATCAGACGCTTTGCAAAAAAAAATAAAAAAAATGCATTTAGAGCATGGCGTTTAATTAATTAGCAAATATTTTATTTTTAATTAATGTAGCAACATTATATATATATATATATATGTTTTATCCGACAAGCATAGATTTTCTTTTTAATTATTATGCACAAAGGTCGGCCACTTCATTCTGAAATAATGTGGTATTTGGAAGCGTAGAAGAGGTAAACAAGATGTAATTCCTTGTCTAGGCCTTTTCTTTTAACATAAAAGGGGGCCCGTCTCTACTGCACAATTCCAGTGGCCTCTCCCACCTTCAATCCCTTTAAATTAAGATGCCAAGTGCAAGCATAAAAGATTATAATAAGACAAGAGATACTGTGTCTGCTGCTAATACCGTGTGTGAAACTTGGGCTATTAATCGAGCTATGAAAAAAAAAAAAAATCTGGCAGGACTAAATCTTTGTAATTATTATCGAAGGGCAATTTTTTTTTTTTACTACAGCTTAAAGATGCCTGTGAGAGGTATCAAGACTATTATTTTTATGCATCTTAAGAATGTTGACCAAAATTGCCCGTAGGCTTTGCAAATCTAGAAAGGAACAACAAATGCCTAATTGACTCGTTCGGAAATCTCAGTCTTGGTTGAGAGTCTTGCCATTCAGTAAATAATATTCTGTTTATTCCGTTATGGAAAAATATTGCCACGGTAAGATTCAATAAAAGAAAAATAGGAAATATACTCACAGTGAAATCTTAGCATATCGTCTGATGGATGCTAGCAAAATGAGTCGATTCTCTCAGATCCTACCCTCTTGTGGCTGTTGGTTGCATCTCTGAGTGACGTAAAAAGGTGGCATCCATTCAGGATTTTTCTTTGCAGTTTTTTTTTTTTTTCGAGGTTCTTAGAATCCCTCCTTTCTCTTCCACATATGCGCTTTACTCTGCTCCTACAACCTTATGCACCAAATGCCAAGTATGCAGCTGAGTGAAAATGTGGCTTCTCTAACCATGGCAGATATAGAAATAACGCACAGTTACGTCTCATTCAGGAGCCTCTCCACTCAAAGCTCACAGGAAAAAAAATGAGTGAAAGACAATTATAGCATGGATCTTTTCACATAAATACTGCTTTATCTGCTAGCTCCTCCTCGCATTCCTTTTGAGTTTTTACCAAAGAAATGTTGATTGGGGTAGGATTGAACGAGGGGGAGTGGTTGGGTTGGAGAAAGAGGTGTGGGACGTCTTATTGACACCTAAAATGATGTAGTCACTCCTCCTTCGTTCACTCCACTACTCAATGAATCTTCTCCTTAAGTGATTATTTTCTTAGAAGACAAGAAGTTTAAGGTTTTTTTTGGTTTTTTTTGTGCTTTCTTTTTTAATAGAAGCCCAGTCACGATGGAACACTCAGGAAATTTAAAGCACTCTCTGACTAACCTCAGGAAGTGATGGGAATTATCCTCTTACAAAGTTCAAATTTCAAATCGAGGTTTGGTCAGGGTGTCCCAATTACCATGTGAAAAGAACCGTGGGATTGTCAGCTTGAATGGGCAAAAATTCCTTATAAGCTATTTTTTTTTTTTGCAGTTGGACAGAGTCATCCCTGCCCTACCAGAAGTGTATAAATTGTTAGCCACATAGATCTGAATCTGCATTTTTTTTTTTTAATGTCTGGTTTCCAGGGCTAATTTTGAGACTGTCTTTGGAAGCTGGGCTAATGGTCCGTAGAAAATGCACAATTAATTCACTTTTCTGTCTTCTTGCATGGGAACTCAGTATGTCCTGAACTTGACAGGCAGTCTACTGAATGTTAATGAGATGTCTCAAGTTCATTGTCAAAAGGCCTCTGCAGACACCCTGTTTTCTCCCATAGACCAGCCTTCAATTCCAACGCTTGTTTTGTTCCACTGACTAAACCCTTGTGTGTGTGTGTGTGTGTGTGTGTGTGTGTCTGTGTGTGTCTGTGTGTGTTTATAATGCATTTGAAGTACCCAGACTTCCATACTGGCATAATTAGCCAGGAAAATTTGCATGGTCGGGCCCTTTCAGTTAAATAAACAATTCTCATACTTACGCCTTCAAAAGCTTCTGCCAAATGGGTCCACCATATCTTCTGAGCTCTGTTTGTGGATGGATAAAAGGGAAGACAGAAAGAGGGTAATATGCAAAGATACTCAGCTCATTCTTTGTTTATACTTTTTTTTTTTAAACAAATTAGAACATGCTGTTTTATTATGTAGGAATATGTCTCCCTCTACATTGTCGTAGGCTGAGAACATGCTTTCGGACTTGGACGTCCAAGCCCCATTTATTTCATGTAGGTAAGTCCGAGACAAACCCTCTTATTAGTAACATTTTTTTTTTATTGTTCTCCTTATTTTCAATATTTTATATTACTATTCTGCCTTTGCTTTGAGTCAGTTTACATAATTCAGTGCATAGACTGCAATATATATATATATATATATATATAAATATATATATATATATATATATATATATATATATATAAAATATTTATTTATTTTTTTAATTTAATCTGGATCACTGACTTTCAAATAAGGACTATTTAAGAGAGGAAAAAAATGTTCCTGTGCAAATACCTTTCCCTCTTTTCATTGGTGCCATCTCATTCCCAGAGCCACTCCTTTTCTGATTAGTCTGTAGATATATTAATATTATTTTCTCACCAAGTCGGAAAAAACTAGGTTCTTCTGTATCTTGCTTTTGTTCAGACAAATCTCTTATTGTTAGCCCTCCCTGGGAGCTGATTTAAAAACGCCCTCACTCCATCCACGTGACTCTCTCCCCCCCCTTCTCTACACACCACCATGCAAAAAAATGCTCATTAGCAGGAAGGAGACTAAGAAGGGGATAATTATAATTAAAAACAGACACCTCCTGATTGCTTTCCCTTTTTACCAAAAAAAAGATTATTAGAACTATACTTGATGGCATTTACAATTTTAACAATTCATTTATATCTTAAAATCTTCAACTTTAATAATAACTATTGTTATTTTTAATCCATTTATAATTTTAACAGCATGGAAGAAAAATCACTTAACTAGATTTGGTGATTTATTTATTTATTTTTCTCCTTGATGCTTTTTTGCCTATTGCTCTTCGTTCCCCCAGTAACTAAGTGATGAAGCTTTTGTATGCAAGAAATAGCTGTAAAGAATATTTTGCAGGCTTACCTATTAAAAGCAAGTGCACTTTGTCAAGATTCATTCTACAATCCCAGAAGACATAGTCTGTCGTTCCCAGTCCTTTTGGGGGTTTTTAACCCCAATTTGAAATCCTTTTTTTCCTTCATGCTTTCCTTATTCTCCGAGGGAAAAGAGCTTCAGCAAAATAGGATCGCTCTGGAGAGGAGAATGAAGCGCATTGCAAAAAGAAGAGGAGATTGGCATGGCGTAAGGATACATGACTACAAAGGGATATTCCACGTAGCCTATACGTAAAGTATACGTATTATATTTAAAAAAAAAAAAAAAATGATATGCAGATTTTGTAAAAGATGGCCTGACCCACAGTATTTATATGTTTTTCATAAGGGGGGGAATAAAAGTACACATTTTTACCTCAGTTGTGCATTTATTGCAATTAAGCAGCTACAGTCATGCATATCTGACTGGTAATTATAGACTCATTAGCATATATGCAAATTTAACATCTTTTGCACAGTATGGCAGTGTGGATCATTTCAGCATCATTTTTTTTTTAGATTAAACACCTGCATTTTTTCCCAGTATCAAAACAGATTTTTAATTTTATTTTTTAATTTTTTATGTAAATCTATTAAGGCTGCTTTTTTTTCTTCAGTATATATGGCATGAACAATAGGATTAATTAAATTAATATTAGCCTAAAATGAGGATTATTAATAAGAATATGTTTTTTACTTGTTCTTGGAAAAATGCAAAGTTTTTTTTTAAAAAAACATAAATGTTTGAAGATGGATAAAATAGAAGAAGTGTAAGGTAGAATAAATTAAACGGAGAGTGAGAAAATATTACTCTAGTATCTGGGCATTGATGCTGGCATTGATAATTACTGTGAGAGAAAAGATTCTTAAAAGTTAAGCTTGGCTATCATACCATGGTTTCAGACCAAAAAAAACATGTTTATCAATGATAATACCAGGAAACAAGGGCAGCAAAAGGAATTTAATGTCATTTTTTGCCAACGACATGTATAAACAACCAGATCTATTACACAATAAAATAAGAGTAGCTGTAAATTGGGTGCAGTTGGTACGTAAGTATAATAATAGGATCATGTAGCATAAATGATGTGTCTGCAGCCTGAACACATCAGCTTATTTCATTGTCGACTTAATATAAGTGTAACTGAAGCCCAGCATTAATACAAAGATACAAGACACAAGATGGGGGAGCAATTGAATATTACCATAATAAACAATATGTTTATAGAGCAATTCCTGACAAGGTGAGCCTGAATTATGCTAAATTATTTAGTATTTGCTAGTGTGAAGCAGCATATTTGAATTGGAAAATGTCTGGATGATTAAAACAGGTAGTTAATAAATATATATATATATATATATATATATATATATATATATATATATACATATATTGTATATACACACACACATATGTGCATATATATTAATATATAATTCAACCACTATTCTCTGGAGATTCAGATTCAATAGTTAACTGATCTTCTTTCAAAATATACATCCACAATTAACCCCTTGCATTCCTCAAGGGGATAAGAGGTTTCAATTACCCCCCTGATATATTTTTTTAGCACACAGTAAACCGTTTAAATTATTTTGCTCTTTTAATTCTGTTTAATTTGTTTAGAATGTTCTGCGCATTTTATCGCAAGATGATTTTATTTTCAATTTCTTGTACATCGTTATTATTTAGACAATTTAGATAAATGTATGTCAAAGTAAGTGTTTTTCATTTATTTTATCACTTCATTTTATTTATGATAATTGTTTTATAATTTTCAGTAATTGTCAAGGATTAAGTGGTTTTTTTTTAAAAAAAAACAACAACAATATTTTCATCTAAATGACCCAACAGTTCAGTTTGCATTTAGTATGATGAGATGGATGGTCTTTGTTTTTTACACTTTTGCACTGTAAAATGACAGAGCATAATGACCGAAGATAATGTCATTAAGTCTCTTGTATAGTACAAAAAGAGATCTTGAGCACATTCCAATAGAACCCTATTGTGTAGATGAACCAAAATCGATGTCAGCAGTAATTACAATGTAGGAAACTCGTTTAAATATATTATAGGTTTCACAAGTGTACTTTAAAGTGTTAGCCATTGCTAGATATTTATTATGAATCCAGAAAGTATAGATTGCATTTTACTTTCTGTTCAATTTAGAAAACATTTAATTTGTGCTTTACATATTACGTCATACCAAAAGATCTACACTATATTAAAAAAATACCTATACTAAAAGCAATATCATTAAAAAAAAGTGTAGTAGAATTTTGTTCACAATGGTAACAACAGCATTTAGGAAACTTTCAAAAAATTGTGTTTAAATTAGTACAATAATCACAATCTCTGTATAAACTGAGCAGTACATTTGAAGAAATGTATTTTAATTAGTAAAGATAATTATCAAGAATATTTTTACAATATCTAAAATATATGATATAACAGTCACACTTCATTTGAAAAATATAGATGAGATAATTGCAAAATATTGGCAAATTGGCTTTTCCTTACTTTGACTTGTAGATACTTTATGACTATTCCTGTTGTATTTTAAGGACCATTTAACTGGCATTTACCACAATTGTGTATATTCCATTTTTAATAATAATATCCTGTATACTGTATTGTATGGTGTATTAACAGTGTATCATGTTCGTCTGATTAAACCATATATGCATATAGTCTGATTTAATCTGTCCTTTGTTAGATAATTTTTTAGATAATTTGTACTTATTTAGAGAAATATAAGATATGATTATATGTAAAAATATGTGTTCAAATCTTCTTCTTAAATCATGATTCTACATATGTTATATTCTTCTGACACTCGTCCCACATTAATTCTCATCTCAGGTCTACAAAGACTATGTTGAATAAAATTGTTATTTTATTTATAGTAACTCCTCATAAACTTATGTACAGAAATACAAGTACAGAAATATAATAGTGCATAGTAGAGATGTACACTTCTATGTAAACATGTATACATTTTTCCTTAACTATTTATAATTGAACAAGTGTCTGTAGAAAGCTTTTGGAGAGTTAAGAAAATTTGGTTTAATGTTCATTGTTCATTTTGCTCATATATTCTACATAATACTTAAATATTTTTTTTAAAGAGGAAAAATGTATAAAACAGATGCAGGCTGAAAATGTTTTCTCTTTTTTTCTTTTGTTAAGTTCTATTAAAACTTTTGAATGTACTTATTTGTTTATGCTATTTGGAGAATATGTGTGTATTTATGTTTTTTCTTTTATTATGCGTTTATTTTTTCATAATGCTTTATTTCACTATTCTATCTATCTATCTATCTATCTATCTATCTATCTATCTATCTATTCTATTTATACACGAATAACATTATTGTAAAATAATTCACAAGTTAATGTAAGGTAAACATTTTTGTCTGCCATGTAAGTTTGCTCAATCCATTTTTATAATGTAAAATAAAAAGCAAAATTATGACCAGAATTCACATTGCACCTATTCACAGCATTACAAGTGTATGATTTTTTTTCAGATCAGCAATGGTAATGAATGGACATGATCAATGTAGCAAAGAATCATTAGTTCTCCATACATATCTCATTAAACATTTAAAATTTGGATTCTTAAGCAAGCCTTTGAAAATAACGTATTTATTTATTAAAAAATAATTTATGCTTATCCATTAGCTAACAGCATCCACAGACGGATGCATTGTGATTGAAATAGTCACTACGTCTGTTACTCACTGTGTCACCAGAGGAATTTTCCTTAATAAAAAATTTAGAACACAAAGATACTTTAAATTGTCAGTTCCATTTAAAATGTTTACAGCTGTATAATGTTTTACATACCTGTGCATTGTATAAATAAAATAAATTATTGTATAATAAACGTATTGAGGATTGGTTATTTATAGCACATATTTTCTTTCCAGAGCAGCAGATGGCTATTATGTGAGACAATTAAAGTACTTTATAAATGAATAGATGTGTGAATAGAGGTGAAAATGTTAAAAAATAGCACAATATAATATTAAGAGTATATATATATATATATATATATATATATATATATATATATATATATAAAGAGGGTGGGTTGGAGAATCCATGCCACATATTGTTATCTGACAAAATCTGCTTGTGAGTTATACATGTTAATACAAATTATCAGGAATGATTGTCAATAAAGAATGTGGAGGACCAATTATCCTTATCCATTATTGTTAAGTCAATGTTAACCAATCCTTAAATTGTGAAAAGAATTTTCAAGTTAGAGTAAAACTTTACAGTAAGAAGTGGTATAAATGGTGTATGTAAGATATATATTATCTGTGCTCAAAATTATTTAACTCTCATCGGAAGACTGCAAAGATTTTAGCATAAAATGTAACTTTTAAGTAAATATATTTGAAAGAAACTAGTGAATATTAATGCCTGCAATCTTTTTTTTTTCAACAAAAAACTGTCTTTATCAGTGTCTTATAACATAAATAAGTGTTTTTAACTACTTTAAATAAACAATTATTAAAAAAAAAACCTGTTAACACTGCTGTCTATGATTTGATTTAAAACACACAAATAAACAATATTATATTATTCACAGTGCATAGAGGAAAATATACAAAATTTTAATTGTCTTTGCTTATGAAACACTTGATAGCAGTGGTATTTTATCTTTTTATTTTCTATGTCAAGTAAAATGGATCCAAAAATGAATATTTTTTTTCAGATTTATTGTTGCATGGATTTTAATCTTAAAAAGTTTTTAAAAAGGCATAAAAAAATAGCAAACGCACTTTACCTAAATGGTTCAGATTACACTAAGGGTTTACAAACTTTTACTGCATAAAATCTGAGGTTTTCTGGCTGGTGGAATTATTTAGCAAAATAAATATGTTGAGAATGGCATTATGTGTGTAAGTGTTTAAGAAGGAAATTGAATAGCAGAGTGTAATATGTTTAATATATGTACTATGCAATATTAATAAAATAAAATGCATAAACCATCTATAAAAGCTGGTGGAAAAAATAAATAAAAATAATAATATCTTTTACATAAAAAAACACATGAAAAGAACAAGTTTTAAGCATTATAACCTAAAACGACCCCACGGCTTTTTGATAACCTGCAGTCTAACAGGTCTCACTATTAATTTTCTTTAATAGATTAAACAATGAAAATATTCAGGGATAAAGTAGAATGTGATTTGTGATGTAATGGCTCAAAAGAATGGTAGGATTAGTTTTGTTATGTTTATAAATTGGTTATAAATTCCACATTTCTATAAATGTACCTATTAAAAAAATAAAAAATAAAATAAAAGGTGTTTACAGATTGCAACACCTAACATAGTAAACCAGAATTACACTGTTGCATTTGTTTTCATGTACTGAGTATGTTTAAATATAACATTTGATGCAAACCAATAAAATCTATATATTCACACGAATGTAAACGAATTCACCCCCAGTATGAAAAATGTATAATTTTGCCAAGTATGTTATCTTTGATAAAAAGATATTTTAAATTTTATCTTTTTAATGTGTATGCCTCAAATATATTTCTTCCAAAATATTGAAATATATTTTTACCACCCTTCTAAATATTTCCTCACCTAGCCGGCTCATAGTTTGAAAACCTCTGTTTTAACATAATCCACCGCTTAAAGCCC
This sequence comes from Mixophyes fleayi, assembly GCF_038048845.1. Lineage (NCBI taxonomy): Eukaryota > Metazoa > Chordata > Amphibia > Anura > Limnodynastidae > Mixophyes > Mixophyes fleayi. The sequence goes on from NC_134413.1 coordinate 74,709,029, forward strand.
AATATGCAAAAAATGGACTATACAATGTAATAGTCCATTTAGACAAAATACGTTTTTCATTAAAAAAGATTTGTGTGACTTATGCTTAGATATGTGATGATTATGAGTGGATAACGTTTTAAATGCAGGGAATTGATTCGTTTTTTAAACAGAGTGTAGATTCGGCAGGGGTAAATGGCTGCAACGATATATAAAGAGGTGTGTGATATCTCAAGGGTTGGCGTGACAGTAGGTGATTTGATGGTCACAAACCATCCCTTCACATGCCTTGGACTCCAGAGACATCACCTCTACCCCCCTTTAAACTTTTGCCATTGGCACATAAGAGTTGTGTGCATTAACCCTAGCTGGTCTGGAGCTCCCATTTCACAATTCTAACAAAAAACACTTAATACAGTTGATTAGTATGATGCTCATGAGATAAGATGACATCATAATGCTGATTAGAAGTGGGCTTTTCTTTAAAAAAAATAAAAATAATTAAATATATGGCCTTATCTGTGAGGAGTTTGTATGTTCTCCCCGTGTTTGCGTGGGTTTCCTCCGGGTGCTCCGGTTTCCTCCCACACTCCAAAAACAAACTGGTAGGTTAATTGGCTGCTTCTAAAAATGACCCTAGTCTCACTCTCAGTGTGTGTGTGTGTGTGTGTGTGTGTGTGTGTGTGTGTGTGTGTGTGTGTGTGTGTGTGTGTGTGTGTGTATGTGTGTGTGTGTGTGTGTGTGTTAGGGAATTTAGACTGTAAGCTTCATTGGGGCAGGGACTAATGTGAATGAGTTCTCTGTACAGCGCTGCGGAATCAGTGGTGCTATATAAATAAATGGTGATGATGATATATATATATATATATACATATACCAAAATTAAATACTGTATTATGCACATACAGTTTTTTAGATCTTAGCCGGCAACAACATACACAATGGGGGTTGTAATCTTCAACTCTGAGTTCCAAAGAGGTATTTTTTGGGGCCCTCGACCTCAAGTGCCTGTATGTTCCCTTTGTGCTAGAAGCATTAAGTCTGTTATTATTATTTCTAAAGCTCCAACGTCTTGCGTAGCACTGTACAAAATAATACAAACATGGCCTTATAACAATTACAGAAATTTAACAAATATGCAATTATGAAACAGCAGGATTGAGAAATGTAAAGAAAGAAGCAGTAAGAGATGAGGGAACATATAAGATGGTAGAGAGTGAATTATAAATCAGATAGTGGTGGGAGTGTAGCAAGAGAGGAGTGAAGCAAGTTAATATGGTGTCAGGATATATAATGCCTGAAGAGATACGTTTATATGGACTGTAGAGAAGCTTGGAAACCCTGAGCATCTAGTGGCGTGAGGAAGAGAGTTCCTGAGAACAGGTGCAGCACGAGAGGAATCCTGGAGACACGAGAGAGAAAAGATGGTCAGAAACGAAGAGAGAAGGAGGTTTTGTGTAGATTGTAGGTCCGGTTTTGGGTGAGTACCTGGAGATGTGAGGAGCTGCGGGATTGTTGAGGGCTTGGTAGCTTCAGAATTTAAATGGCATCCTGTGTGTGATAGGGAGCCAGTTACAGAATGACAGAGAAGAAAAGAAGCACATGGGAAACCGAAGGAAATAAGCATGCAGAATTCAGAACCGAACTTGAACTGCAGCCAGCTTGTTCAACGGTAGACCACAGAGCACTGTGTTGCAATAGTCTAGCCGGGAAACGATTAGGGCATACATTAATATTTTAGCTGCATCAGGCGTACTGTGCTCACTAAGTGACCTCAGAATATGAAATTACTCTGGTCAGGGAAGTCACACATTACCCTTCTTGGCCACTTATCTGATACAATTTGGAGGACAACTTAGACTACAAGAGGGTAACAACAGCTAAAAAGTAAGCTTAAGAGGAGAAGGGTGTGCTAATTGTCTTGGTACCACTAGTAGTCTAAATCCGCCACTGATCCCTCACAATACCCCAACATTGCGGGAGATTCAATTGCAGGGGAAGTAACGTGTGGACATCGCGCCAGGCACATAGCCGGCAATTATGGTAACATTTTTCGCTCATTTTCCCACGCACCTCTACCGTAGGTGTGCAAGGAAAAAGGGCTGAGATTTCGGTCAAATCTTCGATGCGAGCTGTCTCGCGGACATTCCCGAGAAAACTCTCGGCTAATTAAATGTCCCCCATTGTGTCTACTCAGTAAAAGCATCATCATCATCATCACCATTTAGTTATATAGCGCCACTAATTCCGCAGCGCTGTACAGAGAACTCATTCACATCAGTCCCTGCCCCATTGGAGCTTACAGTCTAAATTCCCTAATATACACACAGAGACAGACCAGGATCAATTTGTTAGCAGCCAATTAACCTACTAGTATGTTTTTGGAGTGTGGGAGGAAACCGGAGCACCCGGAGGAAACCCACGCAAACACGGGGAGAACATACAAACTCCACACAGATAAGGCCATGGTCGGGAATTGAACTCACGACCCCAGTGCTGTGAGGCAGAAGTGCTAACCACTGAGCCACTGTTTTACTATCTCCCAACAGTTGTACTCCTACCTGTAGGAATACCAACATAATGCTCAGTCTTGTGTGTGAAACATTCAGCCTGCCCAAAATGTCTTTAAGCCTATTTACCCCTATTTTATAGACATGTTAAGATACATTAGTTTGTCCATAGCACTTCATTACATATGTACTTATGTGTTTACAACAATTGTACAGCGCTGCGGAATTTGCTGGCGCTATATAAATAACCACTGGTGACGATGTTGATGATAATATGTGTTTACATTACACCTTCAAATATCAATAGCGGTTTGCGTTTTGAAGCATATATTTTTATATTTATTTTTTTTAATAAAAAACTTTTGTCGTTTTTTTTTTTTAGAATGGTTATCACCCGTGACGTAATATTATCTCACATTCAGACATGGCGTCCTGTTTTACGGCTTGTAAAACAGTCATGACGTATAATAAGGTTCCCTAATAAACTGCCACTATTTACCTTCTCCAATTATTCACTGGCCGTGTATGTAGGTTTTAAAGGCTTGCTAATCTCTGTCTTTAAAGGGTGAAAAAAAAAAGGGTCTCTTCATACAGTCCCTGAGGGACTATAGAGGAGGCGTTGCCATAATTTTTTTCATCCACGTCCCTGAATGGAGACGTCCTCTGAAGACACAGGATAATGCAAGTTTGACCATTCAGCCGCATGACCTTGCTCTCAATCCCTGTGACCTTTAGGCTTGTACCACGGAACAGGGACATCTTTTAAAACCCACAAAGATCTGAATTAAAAAGGGACTCAATAAAGGAGGACACAACGTACGCAAGACAGCATGAATGGCCATTCTGTCCGCTGACTAGGAAAGTTTGCTTTAATTATTTCTCCTGCTTCCTTGCAATTCTCAGCTGGAGATAAACTACAAACCATTTTACACAGTGGTTCTTCCATCCTTGGACAATGTTCCCCAGGGGGGTAGTGGGGAAGGGGGGGTTATAACAGCAGAAATGGTGCTGTTTATATTTTCTTTAGACCAACAATACCAGCAGATGTCCTTTGATAAGATTACATTATTAATCCTAAAGTCACGGCGGAGAGAAAATGATCTATTATTTGAATATGGGGAGGGGGGGGGTACGATTCACCTTAAACAGTGATAATTTGTCAACGGAATTTATCAACCTCTGGGAAAGTTATAATTAATTGAAATTGATCAGAGTTATATATTGTTTGGTTCGGCTTTGATAATTCATGGTAAAAGTCTTGCAGCGCAAGGAACAATGGGATTACTCTTATAACCACTTTATTCGAAAACATTGGATCTAATATAATATGTATCATTTAATATCAAGATTATTTACCTCCTTCTGGCACAAGACACAAACCAGTGCGAATTCCACCGAATCCTGAGCATTTTGGTTAAGAGTCAAGGGCAACCAATTCTTAGATTTGGGCAAGTGAATCCCGATTTCGGAGTTTGTATGTTTTCCCTGTGTTTGCGTGGGTTTCCTCCGGGTGCTCCGGTTTCCTCCCACACTCCAAAAACATACTGGTAGGTTAATTGGCTGCTATCAAATTGACCCTAATCTCTCTCTCTGTCTGTGTCTGTCTGTCTGTCTGTCTGTCTGTGTGTTAGAGAATTTAGACTGTAAGCTCCAATGGGGCAGGGACTGATGTGAGTGAATTCTTTGTCCAGCGCTGCGGAATTAGTGGCGCTATATAAATAAATGATGATGATGATGATAATATTACACTGGGAGCCAGATGATAGATGTTGGCACGTCAATTGGTTCATTTTAATATGAAAAATTAAGGTTTGGATTTGGCTCAGCGTTCAGGGCTCCTCCCAAAAATGATCTTCAGGATCTGAGTCCCACATTGATGTTGTTGAAGAGAAGGATTAAATCCAGTTCCCAGGTTTTGTAAGCAGCTGTCTGCAAACTACATCAACATTTATCTGCCGATGGGTAATTGGGACAAGACAATGTTCTACGGATGTCAAAAGACTAAAGTAAACTTATAATTGTTAGTAGGAGGAATATCATATGGAGCCGATATATAGAGCAACTATTCAATATACATATAGGATAACGTACCCATACTGTAAATGATAACGATGTTAGAAGTCATCGAGCAATTCAATGATCATAAAAAGCAGTGGTAGACTCACTGCAGGGGCCACAAGAACTGACTGATTATAAAGCGATAACGTCAGAACTGATTGATCATAAGTGATGACGTCAGAACTGACTGATTATAAGTGATGACGTCAGAACCGACAGATTATAAGTGATGACGTCAGAACTGACTGATTATAAGTGATGACATCAGAACTGACCGATTATTAGTGATGATGTTAGAACTGACTGAATACAAGTGATGATGTCAGAACTGATTATAAGTGATGACATCAGAACTGATTATAAGTGATGACGTCAGAACTGGTTATAAGTGATGACATCAGAACTGACCGATTATTAGTGATGATGTCAGAATCAACTTATTATAAGTGATGATGTCAGAACTGACCAATTATTAGTGATGATGTCAGAACTGATTGATTATAAGTGATGACATCAGAACCAACTGAATATAAGTGATGACATCAGAACTGATTATAAGTGATGATGTCAGAACTGACTGAATATAAGTGATGATGTCAGAACTGACCGATTATAAGTGATGACATCAGAACCGACAGATTATAAGTGATAACGTCAGAACTGATTATAAGTGATGATGTCAGAACTGACTGAATATAAGTGATGACATCAGAACCGACTGATTATAAGTGATGACGTCAGAACTGACTGATTATAAGTGATGGCGTCAGAACCGACTGAATATAAGTGATGATGTCAGAACTGACCGATTATACTTGTAATATTTGCAACCCTGTGGTATTATTAGAAAGAATAAAAAAACTCTTTTGCTCTACTGCATTTAAAATATTTTTTAAAAAATATCCTCGTTAAACGGCTTAAAACTGCTGATTTTAATATGAATATTTGCACGTTACCTCTTGTCGGCTATAACCTGCATTGTCCCGGCTATCAGGCATATGTAATATGCATATTACAAAGCAATCAGTCACTGAATCCCAGCTGAAACGTGGGAATGTACACATTATCTATTCCCACAGTATTTGGCAAGAATGAAATACTTTCACAATACGGAGTGGGATTTAATCTGTGGATGATCATTTTATAACCCCTAGATGATTTCACAGGGAGCCTGACACTTATCAGTGTCAAACAAAGGCTCCTAATAGGCTAGCGTTAATGCCAGCTGGCACTCCATATCTGGCTATCTGCGTCGGCAGCAAGCTCAGAGGGGCAACCATGCCCTAACCCCTTCTAACGCGCTCGTCTCCTTTCTGTCAGCTGAGGAGAAACGGGTCGGACGGAGCAATCTGCTGGGAGAGTCCATTTTTGGCACACACTCTCCTCATAAACATTAGAACGCATAATACACAGAGAGGGCGAAGGAGAAAATTGCTCATTAAATCACTTTGCACCCTTGTCGAAGGTGTTGAGGTTTAATTAGACCCTGGGTTTTTCACACACACACACACACACACACTAAAAAAAGAACCTATAAATGACAAATGACGATGGATGTAAGGGATGTCATGTGACCCGAAAAATTAAAATGTCACCTGGAAACCATCTCATTCTTGTCAGCATATAAACAAAGCCCTTCACTGTGATGTCACAAAGCTGTGAGCAGGAACCAGCTACACTTATAACTGTATATTGGGGTATAATTAGTGTTTTAGTATTATTGTACTGTACATAAATAAGGGGGGGATTTATTAAACCTTGCAAATAGGGAAAATGTTGGTGTTGCCCCTAGCAACCAATCAGATTCCAGCTATCATTTATCTGGTACATTCTAGAACATGACAGCAAGAATCTGATTGGTTGCTAGGGGCCACATCTCCGCTTTTCTTGATTAATTTACTCGCAAATGTTGATTTTGGTCGCTCTGTATGCAAAAAAAAAGGGGATCATTGCATTGTGGCCAGTTAGTGATTAATACACAAACATACATGACAACTGGCCACATACATGCACTGAGACTACCAAATACTATACAGCTGAAATAAACTCATTTTTGCTCCACATACATCATGTATTCAGGTAAATTTGGTTGTAAACTAAACTGGCTGACTGGATTGTTCCAGTTATGCAGGACTCCCAACTTTCTGGGACAGTCTCGAATCTCAGACCATGAAAGTGAAAATCATCCTCATCATCAGCAGCAGCTATTTATATAGCGCCACTAATTCCGCAGCGCTGTACAGAGAACTCATTCACATCAGTCCCTGCCCCATTGGAGCTTACAGTCTAAATTCCCTAACACACATACATAGACCGAGAGACACTAGGGTCAATTTGATAGCAGCCAATTAACCTGCCAGTATGTTTTTGGAGTGTGGGAGGAAACCGGAGCACCCGGAGGAAACCCACGCAAACACAGGGAGAACATACAAACTCCACACAGATAAGGCCATGGTCGGGAATCGAACTCATGACCCCAGCGCTGTGAGGCAGAAGTGCTAACCACTGAGCCACCGTGGGCAGACTTTCTCACAAAAGGGTACATTGGTGGGGTTTGGGTCAATTGGGGGTGGGGCGTATTTTGTCCTCATTCTGCTCGTCTAAATTTTGGAAGATATGATGCATGGGCAAATCAACAACCTGCTTGCAATCCCGCCCTTATTATCCCAACAAAGGCAACACCACGGCTAGATTCCTTTATACGTCCCTGGCTCAATCTCACATGTAAACCATACACCTACGTCCATACATTCTATGTGTATTGGTTTGTGGGACATTGGCTTGTCACACAAACCAATAGGCCGCTTTTTTTAAATGGTTGAAGTCTGGATTGTCCGATAAAAATGGGACAGTTGGTGGCTATGCGAAACAAGTTTTTTATATGAGGATACAATACAGACTACAGGGTATATTTACTAAACTGCGGGTTTGAAAAAGTGGAGACGTTGCCTATAGCAACCAATCACATTCTAGCTGTCATTTTGTAGAATGTACTAAATAAATGATAATTAGAATCTGGTAAAACAAAATTAAGAATGTAGTTGGGCTGGCTGCCACGAAGAAGTCACAGATACCACCCAGCTTTAAGAAGTACTTTACTTCCACCATAAGGTAGAGGAAAACTGTAATCGAACGATTTGCAAATTGTTATCAATTTAAGTACGAGACTTTTTTTTTTTTAAGGTTTCCTTTGACGTACAAGTGTTTTAGGAAACCATATTTTTTTTGGGAGGTGATGTTTAAACCACCTCTGTCCTGTATTAGCCGGATCTCAATTATCGCCTATTGCAGCCGTGAACTGATTTGTGCAGTCAAACGCACTTTGATTTTGTCCAATTTCCGTTGGGATGGGAGAGGCCTTAGCCCGAGATAATACTGCTCTGGGCATTGTGAGAGAATAGGCCCCAACTTAGAACCATTCATATCCTTTATATAAACACCACAGCTCCATTATTTTTATCGGGAAAAATAAATGTTTGGTAAATACGAAGAGGCACAAAAGAAAATAAAAGCAAAAAAACAAAAACGAGCCTAGGGATGGGGAGAGAGCATGATGTAATTTACAGTTTGACAACAGCTGGTGAGTTACAGGTTGCATGAGCCTACACCTTTAGTAACTATGGCTGGAAAGCCATTAATTCTGGCTAATAAAATTCCTTTATTAGAGTGCCATCTAGTGGTAAAAAGATGCATTTCTGTCCAACTAACAATAAAAAAATACGTACTTCAATTACATACATATGCAAAAAATGTGTATCAAGAATATATATACATATATTTTTATATATATATATATATATATATATATATATATATATATATATATATACACATATATATATAATATTAAGTATTATATATATTATATTAAATAAATAAATAAATATATATTTATTTAATCAGTATTTTACCATTCAATGTAATGCATATATAACTCAGCTTTTTTTTAGAGAAATCCCTGATAGAAGATAGCGACAAGTAAGCAAGCCACGAAACGATTGTGGATCCGTGTATTTCATAATGCACATTTTGAAGAAGCCAACTAATTCAACTGATGTTCGGACTATTGCAATCAGCTGCATTTCCTCCTTCAACGCCTGATGGTTTGAATATGATGTTTCTCCCGTTCCCATAAGCATAGGCAAACAGAGAGGGGGGGGGGCTTCCTAGTGCCTGGAAACCCCCTCCAAGCCTGGGGCACTGTATAATTGAGGTGGCTGGACCCTGCCTCCGCTTCACACGGCTCTGCTTGAAAAGGGAGAGCTGTGTGCACCTAACAGTAGTGCACGCAGCATTGCCCATGTATATTATAGGGATAGGAAGAGTTGGAGAGCAGCCAAGCACTGTCTAATATTATAGCAACGCCCCCATGCATGCTGGCCACGCCCACTGGCAGCGCAGTGTGGAAACCCCCCTCTACAAATCCTGCGTTTGCCCCTGATAGGGTAACGTTGTGTGACGTATAGATCCATTCCGCAGTTGCCACATATATTGATGAATAATCCTAATTGACTCGGTCGCTTTCCTGTCTGAAATTATGACTAAACATTCCTGGTGTTTGTTGTGTGTGATTATCTGACCACGCAAAAGTATAAACAACTATAGCCAAAAGATTAACTGTGGCAAATCATGGTCCTTATTTTATGGATGTTAACAAACCAAACACTGAAGACAAGACTGGGGGAGACACTTTTATGTTGTGTTCAATGAAATAATATTGTAAATGGTTAAATTAGAAAACATTTAAAACTAGACAATACATTTGAACCATTGTTTTGGGATGGAAGCAGTGTTGCTTTAGCTGTGTATGAAGAAGCTGGTACTGACTCAGGGCTTCCCCTTATATTTCATGGGTTCACCATGAGCAGTAACCCATACTACCAGCAAGATTCACTGGGTCTTGACTATGATAGCTTCCCCAGTCTATTGCATGCTTGCCAACTCTCCCTGAATGTCAGGGAGACTCCCTGAAATAGGGGTGATCTCCCGCACTCCCTGAAGAGTCTGACATTCTCCCTGATGCTGAGCCAGTACAAGACGTGGTTGGCTTCTCCATCTGTGGCATGATGACACAGTTCAAAAATTGTGTCCTATGTCCATGTATTGATGCCTATGGAGGTGGCCATTTTCATGGAGACCAAGATTTAATCAAAGACTGACGGGTAAGACAACATGACTTCAGTAATGGAGACAGAAATGTAAAAGACATTTCAGTCTCTAGAGATTTATTAGCTGCTTTTCTTTAATGCATAGTTGCCTACTCTCCTGGAATGTCCGGGAGACTCCAGCATTTCTGGGAGACCTGATAGATAGATAAGCCCGACAATCGTACAGCAATGATTTTTTGACCACAGTATTTCTAAGCAACAAATGTAGTTTTTGTCATTTAACGATAAGAAAAATATCATCTTCTGCTTGAAGAGTGATATTGACATAATTTATTTTAGTAATAACTGTTGTTAAAATACATATATATAGAAGTACAATACCTTGTGAGATTCACGTCCAATGCTTTGCCTCATTAGAGGGACAGCTCATGTTCAATAAAATGTTATATAAGTAATTACTGCCCCAGCCACAACATTACTCCATCCAGAGCTGCTCCTGTAACCTGAAAACTATCTCCTGATTGGCTGGTATAGAAAGATGTTTGTGAGGGACGAATGAGAACCCTGCAGATGACGGAGACCCGGGGTTATATTTACTTAACTGCGGGTTTTAAAAAAGTGGAGATGTTGCCTATAGCAACCAATCAGATTCTAGCTGTCATTTTGTAGAATGTACTAAATAAATGATAACTAGAATCTGATTGGTTGCTGTAGGCAACAGCTCCACTTTTTCAAACCCACAGTTTAGTAATTATACCCTCAGAACTGCAGCCAATTACCTGCCAGTAACTGTTACACATAAGGATTGAACACAGTAATAGCAGGAGTGACCTTACACAGGGATTTGGACGCTTGAATTGTGTTACGCTCCTATCCGCAAAGGGACTGAGGGTCTGGAACTGTCAACCAGCCAATGACACTGGGGGAACGGTCTATGGATTCTCATAGCAACCAACATCAGCCAGGTGATAACAGGACATTAAAACATGGCTGTGGTACGGCCGCCTCTCATTGGAGGAATTCTACATCCTCCCAGCTTGTATCAAGTACCTTTATATGCACCCATTCACCCGCTCTGTATGTTCCTCCCATAATCTAGATATCAACATAATGGAGGTATTCCTTAACGATTTATCGGAGGTACAGAAGAAAATTCCTAGTTGTAGCATTAGATGCTCGGCCACTCCCCATTTCCTAAATAGGACAAATAAGTTGCAAAGCATCATATAATTAAGGATTCGCAAGTAGTTATACTGAACACATTGGGTGTATATACGGTTTTATACACAGGTTCATTTGACATCACAATCTTCCTGCATAAGTGTGACAGGAGCCTCATATCACTACTCTGTGCTGCTGGGGGACCCTGCTCCTTCCACTATATAACTCTCCGTCTGTGGCTTCCTGCTGCCTCCATTCCCCTCCTCACATCATATCACTGCCTCTGTCACATGTAACCCTGTCCTCACTGACACATCACTCGTCTCCTGATATACTCTGTGCTGCTGGGGGACCCTGCTCTTTCCACTATATAACTCTCAGTCTGTGGCTTCCTGCTGCCTCCATTCCCCTCCTCACATCATGTCACTGCCCCTGTCACATGCAGCCCTGTCCTCACTAACACATCACTCATCTCCTGATATACTCTGTGCTGCTGAAGGACCCTGCTCCTCCCACTATATAACTCTCAGTCTGTGGCTTCCTGCTGCCTCCATTCCCCTCCTCACATCATGTCACTGCCCCTGTCACATGCAGCCCTGTCCTCACTAACACATCACTCATCTCCTGATATACTCTGTGCTGCTGAATGACCCTGCTCCTCCCACTATATAACTCTCAGTCTGTGGCTTCCTGCTGCCTCCATTCCCCTCCTCACATCATATCACTGCCCCTGTCACATGCAGCCCTGTCCTCACTAACACATCACTCATCTCCTGATATACTCTGTGCTGCTGGAGGACCCTGATCCTTCCACTATATAACTCTCAGTCTGTGGTTTCCTTCTGCCTCCATTCCCCTCCTCACATCATGTCACTGACCCTGTCACATGCAGCCCTGTCCTCACTAACACATCACTCATCTCCTGATATACTCTGTGCTGCTGGGCACCCTGCTCCTTCCACTATATAACTCTCAGTCTGTGGCTTCCTGCTGCCTCTATTCCCCTCCTCACATCATGTCATTGCCCCTGTCACATGCAGCCCTGTCCCCACTAACACATCACTCATCGCCTGATATACTCTGTGCTGCTGGGGACCCTGCTCCTTCCACTATATAACTCTCAGTCTGTGGCTTCCTGCTGCCTCTATTCCCCTCCTCACATCATATCACTGCCCCTGTCACGTACAGCCCTGTCCTTACTAACAAAAGTGGTCATTGCCACTCTACTGCTGGGAACATTCATATAACCTGATTGGCTATGTGCTGGTTTGTCCCCAACCAACTCAAAACACACAGATGATCAGGAGATGAAGACTGAATACCAAAAAATTATCCAACATTAGTCAAATGCATCTTAATAACAACAGAGGCAAATGTTTATTTATTGTTTGTTTGTATTTTTTAAGAAAGAGCATGCTATTCAGACAGTGAATTTTTAAAACAATATTAAGTCAAAAATGAATTTGTACAACCTAAGATATAACTACCCAGAACCCTTTTCTGTAGTGCTATTTTGTATGTGTTTCACAGACAAATGTGGGTGGTACAAGGACAGAGGATGAATGAGGCTGAGGAATACTATGAGTTTGTGAAGAAGACGCATGACAAGGCGGGATGAGGAGAGCAGAGGATAGGTTAAGCAGAGGATGGGTAGGCTTTCCTGAACAGATGTGTTTTAAGGGATCATTTGACATTTTACAGACTTGTAGATAGAACGATGGAGATTATTCCACAGAATGGGGGAGTGAGATGTGGTTACCACCATTGGGGAGGTGAGTTGGCGGTCGTTGATGGTGGTAGAGAGCGAGATGGAGTATGAATGGAAATGATGTTGAAGACCAAAGGAGCAACGGAGTTAGAGAGGGCCTTGTAGGTGAGGGCGAGGAGTTTATAGAGGATTCCGTAGCCGAAAGGAAGCCAATACACAGCTAGATAGAGAGAAGAAGCAGAGGTAGACCCTTGAAAGACATAGATTAGTCTTGCTGAAGCATTGAGGAAATAATAAGAGAATGGATGACAGTCTTGGTGGCATCAACTCAGAGGAAGGGTCTGCTACAAGCTAAGTAGCGGTGATGAAAGCGGTAGGTTTGGGTGAAGATATGGATATGGGTGGTGAAGGAGATGGAGGTGTCCAGGATGACACCCAGACATCGTACATGTGGGACAGAGGAGATGATGGTATTACCAGCAGTGATGGAGACAATGGGAGGGGAGGAGACTCTTGAGGGAGGGAAGACATTAAGTTCAGTTTTGACCTTGTTGGGTTTAAGGAAATGTTGGGAGATGGAGGAGATGGTGGAGGGACAACTGGACACCTGAGTAAGGAGGGAAGAGGAGAGTTCAGGAGATGAGAGGTAGATTTGGGTGTCATCGGCATAGAGGTGGTACTGGATGCCAAAGAGACTCATAAGTTCACCCAGTGAGGACTGAGGGACTGCTACAGGAAGGGGTTAAAAAGGGAAGAAAGAGCCAGAGGTAGAAAAAGATAAAGAGCGGATAGAGAGGTAGAAGGTGAACCATTAGAGGAGAGTGTCAGGAAGGTCAACGGTCTGTAGGGTGTGCAGCAGGAGAGGGTGGTCTACTGTGTCCAAGGTCGCAGATAGGTTCATGAGGATAAGCAGGGAGTAGAGGCCTCTGGATTTGGCAGATAGAAGATCATTTGTGACTTTGGTCTGGACAGTTTCTGTGGAGTGGAGGGGGCAGAAACCAGATTGGAGAGGATCGAGGACAGAGTTGTCAGAGACGTAGCTAGCGAGGGAATTGTAGACAAGCCGTTCGAGTAATTTAGAGGCAAAAGGGAGGAAAGAGACAGGGTGGAAGTTGAATAGGGTGGTGGGGTCAAGATTAGTTTTTTTAAGAATGGAAAAGAAAAGAAACCAAAAACAGCTAAACGACAACAATTAGTTTGACAGTTTATGAGATAAGATACAAGACTAAAGTGTAAACTATACATGGATAAAATCCACTCGGTTCACACCATCCATAGAAGCCGCAGTGCCAGGAACGGGGGTGAGAGCAGGAAATGCGTTTTCTCTCCCTGACCGGACATCCACTTTGGTCAGTTCCCAGAAGAGGTAGACACCACGGAGGCCGAGGTGGACAGGACCAGTAGCCGAAGCTCCATGTTATCTAGTGGCTTCCAATGAAGGAGATCTTGATGACCATTGTAGATAAGTTTCTGTTGCTACAGGCCACGGGTCATGACGTACGTACATCCGGGCGATGTTATGCTTGTGTCTGTTGTTCCGGAACCACAGAGCCGGATTAAGGGGTCGGCACCGAGGGTTCCTGCCCAGGGCCCACCTCTTTTAGGACGTTCCACTGCCAGAGGCAGTTATTAGTCTCATACATTTTTAAATGCATGAGGCAAATCTTTCTGTACAGACTCCTCTTAGATAGACCTGTGAGTAATGTACAGAAAGATTAGCCTCATGCACATGAAAATGTATGTTTCTAATAGCTGTCTCCGTCTGCCCCACAATGCAGTGCTCAGAAGGGAAGTGTAATCACTTCCTGTCTGAGCAGCAAGGAGCTCACAGCGGAGCTGCAGGACGACGCCATGGGTCACTACTAAGGGTAAGTGACAAGCTATATTAATGGGCCTGCAATGAGACCTATGAGGGGGAGGAGGGCTGCAATGAGACCTATGGTGGTGGGGGGGTCTACAATGAGGCCAAAGGTGGAGGGAAGAAGGATGCAATGAGACCTATAGTGGAGGGGGAGCTGCAATTAGAGCGAGGCAGAGGGGGCTGTAATGAGAGCATCACCTAGGGGGCGTCAATGGGAGAGGCATGGAAGGGGAATGACAGATATATAAGTTTAACAAAAGCATACTTTTTCTCTCCTGTGAATGAAGACACTTTGCCCTTAATTTTAGACGATAGAGGCCACTCTGTCCTAAGGGCCCCCGGGCCCCCTAAAGCATTAATCCAGCTCTGCGTACACAGGGGTGTTCTCTTTCTCCTCTGGTGCCTGTACAAAGAAATTAAGGAAAAAACATGGTGACCTTGAGCTGGGGTCCTGGGTTCGATTCCAACCAGTACCCTATTTGTGGGGAGTTTGTATGTTCTCCCCATGTTTGCGTGGGCTTAATCCCACAGTCCCAAAGACATACTGGTAGGTTAATTGGCTCCTGACAAAATTAACCCTAGTCTGCGTCTATAGTAGGTAATATAGATTGTAAGCCCCAATTGGGCAGGGACTGATGTGAGTGAGTTCTCTGTACAGCGCTGCAGAATTAGTGGCGCTATATAGATAAATGGTGATGATGATGATGATAAGACAAGGGGACGGTTGAATTTTAATGGCAACCCAAGCCCCGATAACATGATATGGCTAACGTAGATATAGGTTCCATTCTGGGAAAGTAGCAAAAATGCCAAATAGACATTACTAATCTGGATTCAGTTCATAGAAGGTCTATTTCTAAGCTGAAAATATATTCGAGAGGCACTAACACCCGTGTTATGCTACAAAATAACAGAAGAGGGGGGGTTAATGGCGTTTCTTAGCCATTAATAAGAGCGTAAAACAGCGGGGAGCTCAAACAGAAGCATCTATCCTTCTTTGGCCGTGGGGTAATGTCACATGACAAACATAGCACGTCAACGTAAAGACATACCTCCCAATATAGCGAATCCTCGAAGCATTCCGCATCAGATGGGGCGCCAAAAATCGGTATCTTCATTATAAATCCTAAGGAACAAGAAGATACATTGGAATTGGAACATTTTACAACGCAAATGACAATTTCAAAGAAATAAATAACACTAGTTGATTTTTTTCTCTCCCTAGTAATAAATGTTGTATATTAAAACATTATAAATCATGGGGAAAAAATGGAGAAAGAGGGAGGGCACAAGGGAAACGATTCATAGCAACCAATCACGTTCTGTCATTTCTCTAGTGCAGGCTGGAGAAATGAAAGCAAACATTTGATTGGTTGGTTCGGACAATACTAACTTTTTCATATGCACCATTAATCACAAATGCCCCCAAAGTTGTATTCAGTAACAAATGATATGAGCTTCTCAGCGCAAACCTAACCTGCGCGAGGTCTGGGAGGAGCTTAATAAGAGACACACCTCTACTCGCTTGACGCCATTTTGGGGGGAGCGGCTTTACTCTTTACAGATCCAGAGCTAGCGTACTAGCCCTTTTTAGACAAAAAGGTGAAACCTCAAGTCTCAACAGGGCAGTAGCGATCAGGACGCAGCATAGAAATTATTTTAGGTTAATTATATTAATTTTTCTTTTGGATTTCGTATGACTACTCTACCCAACACCCATTTTTCCACTTAAAATAATGTTAAACAAGGGACATTAATATCTCAAATTAATAATAAGACTATCTACAATCATTGTCATTCATGTTTCCGATGCATACAGCTAAATACAACATCTACTGGCTTTTCTGTAACAGGGGTTAAGGTGCTTTGTATAGAGATACAACAATGTTGCAATGTTGTCAAAATAACCATAACCAAGATTTATTGCACAATATAGGGAAAGGAGGGGGCGAGAGAGCTCAGACATCTATCTCTTCAAACTGAATTGATACATGTCTGACGAAACCTTCAGCTTATACTTAGATACCAACTTTTATCTGTATTTAATTTACCTTCAAACCGCAGCAGCCTGCAAGCCATAACCGACTGGAGAATAAAAATGCAATGAAATGTTGTGTATTTTAAATTCTGGCAGATATGAAACATTTTCTTTAATAATAAAATTTAACACCTTTCATTAATCCCTGAGTTATGTTCACTGTAATGCAGCTCAAGCTCAATATTGCATCCAACTATTTGTTCACTCTATAAATTGAAAGTGTGAACTCTTTGATCACTGCAGTTAGCCAATGTACATTGACCTATACAGTGTATGTATATTCTGGAGTTGTCCTGCCCTCTGCTGTTGACAAATGAAATTGCAGCCAGTATATGTTTTTAAATCTGATGGGATCCTCCGCTGGCATATCACTGCCAATGTCCTATGTTTCTGGCTTAAGGTTTACATACTGAAGCAAGCCTGGCACTACCATTGGATGAACCAACGCAGCTGCCTCGGGCACCAATGGTTAGGCGAGCCTAAAACACTGAAGAAGGTACATAATGTTGAACATCCAATCATTTTAATGCATGGAACTCCAGTCACTAACATGAAGCAGAAGAAGTCTTTTACATTTCATCCCAGTTATCCCTTGGGATGATGGTATGTCATCTTGTTGAAGGTAACTCACCAACGATAGTGCCACCAACCAGGGCAGAGGCTAGGGCCACAAGAAGGGCCAGCAACTGATAAGCGGCTTGAGAACTAGCTGTACGAGTCGTGTTTGCGATTAAAGGGAAGACGTCACTCATTCTAAAAAGAAGAGACAGTCGATCAAAATAAAATTGTGGTTGTCGACAAGTTGTCAAAGCTCAATAACACTTACCCTCTCCCGTATATGTCTGTAGTGGCCATTAATGCCACAAGAGCTCCTATCAGTGCCCCCAGGATGCCGGGCATTCCGTGTAGGTTGTGTACCCCGCATGTGTCCTGGATCTTCAGCTTGGAGTCCAACACGGGCTGCGGACAATTGTAGAAAGCAACAATATGGCAGTCAACTTATTTTCTGTACCAAAGATGGTACAGGGGGTTGATGGGAGGACAGCATTGTCCTAGACATTGCCCTAATTAGTCTGCACGTTCAATTTTGTCCCCAGCTAGAGCCTTCCAGTTTTCCAATTTTATGGTGTTTTATGCATTTGTGACTTTGTGGCTTATTTACATTGTGTAATCATATGTATATTACTGCATACGCTCATTCAGAAAACTACATCTCCCAGAGTGCCTCTCCGAAGTTCATTGCAAATTGTGTCGGCCATTTTGGGGTGGACAAACGGGCTGCACACTAGAGCCCCAGACTGCACTGGAAGCATGCAGAGACAATTAGACACTGCAAAAAGTCACCAACAAAGATAGCTGGATGCGGGATGTTGCCCTGCTCTCCCGGGGAGTCCGGGAGAAATCCCCAAAAATTCGGTAGTTTCCTGGACATTCCGGGAGAGTAGGCAACTCTGATGCAATGCCTTATTCAAAGAAATTTTGTTAAGCAGAAGACTGCAGTCCAGTGTACCTTGCTGCCCTCTAGTGGTTGGGATCTGCTGACACATAAATAGAAACAGTCACCTGCTGTATTCACGCTTAGGGAAACTTACCGTTAAATATTTATATCCGAGGGTGGAGACGATGCCAGCCAAGGATCCAGCAACCATAGCACCGAAGGGCGTCAACATCATTTCTCCAGCAGTTCCCACCGCAACCCCACCTGCCAGCGCTGCGTTCTGTATGTGAGCCTGTGGACAGAGGAAATTACTTATTATCTACTGAGTGGGAAACTGTCCTATGCCATATCAGTGTGCCGTGGATGATGGAGACCATGGCAGTAAGTCTCAAATAGAAAAGAGCTATAAAGGACAAAAAGCTCAAATAACAAATCAGATAATGTTAGTTTTTCTTAACAGAGCATTTCTTTGAATTAGTACACTCCATGCCAAACAATTAGGTTCTTGAGTTCTAGAAAAAATGGCAGATCTCAGCAAAGGGATGAGACATATTTTCTACAGACTGGATTGGAATCCCGGAGGCAGTCTTGGTGGGTGCGTCCGCTCCATACAACTAACTATGATCCCATTCCTTGTTGCTCCTGCTTACCACATTAAGTTTTCCTTCACCGTTTAGCAGGGCGGACATGGAGAAAGATGCCAGCGTGCAGGCGGCCAAGGAGTAGTATGTGTTCATCACCGCCCGGTGTTGGTCATCGCCGTGGGCTGTGACTGCAGAGTTGAGGCTTGGCCAGAACATCCAAAGGTAGATTGTCCCTAGATTGGAAAGAAAAGAAAGAAAAGTTAGAATGGAAAATTTTCTTTCCAGAACCATTCACGTTCCGATTATACTGAGAAGATAATTCCATCCAAATCTAAAGAGTTTAATTTTAGGATGAATTAGGTGATCTAAAATGAAAAGCAAAGTGTATTTACTGAGGCTCAGTGGATCTAGGTGTTCTTCCAACAGGATCATCATCATCATTTATTTATATAGCGCCACTGATTCCGCAGCACTGTACAGAGAACTCACTCACATTAGTCGCTGCCCATTGGGGCTTACAGTCTAAATTCCCTAACACACACACAGAGACAGAGAGAGACTAAGGTCAATTTTTTGATAGCAGCCAATTAACCTACCAGTATGTTTTTGGAGTATGGGAGGAAACCGGAGCACCCGGAGGAAACCCACGCAAACACAGGGAGAACATACAAACTCCACACAGATAAGGCAATGGCCGGGAATTGAACTCATGACTCCAGTGCTGTGAGGCAGAAGTGCTAACCACTGAGCCACCGTACGGGCCTTATTTAGGGTTGTCATAGTCACTCCCCTTCTCAACTTCTTATTGGCACCCTGAACAAGGCCCCACCCCAACAATGAGGATCTCATGCTCAGTCCATTATATCCATTTATTTCAAATGAAAAAAAGTTGGTAGTACCGTTTGTGAGGGATTTTGATCAAAAACCTCTGCTTGTTAAAGGTACTAGAGTTTTTAGATGGTAGAACTTTGCTGAATCTCTCACCTTTACCAGATAGCAGCTTCAGGTTCTGGTGTGAGGTAGGAAGGACTGAAAGATCTGAAGTAATGAACCTGCCCTTAAGGGCCTGATACTTCTCCACCAAGAGAGACTTGACCCAAGGTGGACAACTCCTTGTTGGAGGGTTCGTACTGTCGAACCAATTGGTACATACCTATCATTGCAAAGAGGTCTGAATGATACACAGACCCATCTCTCTTCCGGCTCTTGTCCAGTTCTGGCCTGTAAAGCACCCGGGAAACAACCAGTCCGAAATAAGCTCCGAATGTATGGATGGTCATCGAGCCTCCGGCATCTTTGGCCTGAAAAGAGTGAATCAGACAACAATAAAATGTCAATTGTTGTAAAAAGTATGAAGCTAGTAGGACCCTGGTTATGGGGCAGTTTCAAAATATGGAAGGAAACATGCAAATACATCTATGAAGTCAATTGGAGTCTGAACTGACTAAAAGGGTCTTTTATGAGGAAATGTGTCTACTTGATGTTCCAGGGCGTTTCAAGTTTACTTCCTGGTCAAAGTTCACCGAAGTCACAAGTGATACAGATGCAGTTGTGCTTTTATTTTACAAGAAGTCTTGCCCCGTTTGTTCCCTCAGGTGTATTTCAGACCCATTTGACGCTCCTTAGAAATGCCTATGAATTTCAGTAGGACCCGCACTCACAGACTAGAAACTAAAGCACGTGACCATGCTCTGTTTGTCTATTGACCAATGCTGTACTACAGGTACATGTTCTTTATAGAAAACCAACAAAACTGGGCCCTCTGCTGGCCACCCTGTGAAGTACAATTGATAAATTAAGAAATCGCAAAGGATAAAGAGACATTTGATTTACAGCAGAAATTACAATTGGCAATAGGATTAAAGATCTGGATATTACCACTACTGATCACAGGTTTCTCCCTTGTTCCCATGCGACTTACCCCAACAATGTTAAGAATTATGTACTCATTGATTCCAAAAAGAGTCACTTCAAACAGGGTCATCACTATCAGCTGGACGGGACTGGTTTTGCCAAGAATGGCTCCAAAGGAGACCAGCACGGCTCCAGTGCAGAAGTCGGCATTGATCATGCTGTAAGATCAGAGCGTGAGGTTAGCCATGCAACCATTGGTCACCTTGAAGAGAATTCTCTACAGGAAGTCATGTGTCTTAAATTGAGACTCAAACTGTCCAATTAGATCTTGTCGCCCAATATGGTAGTTTTCCTGGCAAGTCACCGTTGTAGCCAGCTATCGATCAGTCTCAGGTGAGACGTCGTCACCACCCCCTTCCCCCCCCCCCCCTCCATCTCCCCCCTTCGCTCACCTCTCTATCCCAACATGAATCTTTCCATTACGGAAACTGTGGAAAAAGCCTTGAATGAGCGTGGACCACTGGAGGCCGAACGCCGCGATCAGGAAGTTGAAGGCCACACTGCTGAAGCCGTAACGCTTCAGGAAAGTCATCAGAAAGCCAAAGCCGATGAAGATCATGGTGTGGACATCTTGAAAACCTTGGAGAAAAAAACGGGGACAATGAGGGTTAGATGTAGAGGTGTAATAGTAACGCTGTTTCTAACGCTAGCGGTTATAACTACTTTTTTTTTATTAAGACTAGAGGGCCTACTTTTATTTAATAGAAGGTGCTTTTAACCAGTTTAAGGGGGCAGCACGGTGGCTCAGTGGTTAGCACTTCTGCCTCACAGCACTGGGGTCATGAGTTCAAATCCCGACCATGGCCTTATCTGTGAGGAGTTTGTATGTTCTCCCCGTGTTTGCGTTGGTTTCCTCCAGGTGCTCCGGTTTCCTCCCACACTCCAAAAACATACTGGTAGGTTATTTGGCTGCTATCAAAAAAAATTATTTTTACCCTAGTCTCTCTCTCTATGCCTGTCTCTGTGTATGTTAGGGAATTTAGACTGTAAGCTCCAATGTGGCAGGGACTGATGTGAGTGAGTTCTCTGTACAGCGCTGCGGAATCGGTGGCGCTATATAAATAAATGATGATGATGATGAATTATATAAAGCTTATACAGAATACATTGGGCCTGATTCATTAGTGATCTTAACTGCCGTTTTTTGCTCATCTTAAGCAAATCCACTCTGTGCATGCCCAGAAAAGGGAGATAAGAAGCAAAATCCACTGCGTAAGTGAAGAATTTCTTAAGTTAAGATGAAAATCCATCTTAACTTCACTCTTATCTCCCCGTTTCTTCTTAAAATAAGCATCTTAACTTTTGCATAAGATAAGATCACTAATGAATCAGGCCCATTGTGTACTTATAATAAATATCTATTGAAATAAGAATCACTTTGTATGTATTTGAAAGCATCCATGTAGCAAGCTGAATATTTAAAGTGGAATCACCCCAAAACTACAATACTTCTAAACACCTAAAACTCCACGTAAGAGGCATCTATCTGTATACGTGAAATGAACATAATGACTTATTATCAATGCTCTGCTCCAACCACGCTAGACACATACACACCAGTAGATGTTACACAGAACCTGTCACCGGGTTAGGAAATACACGTTTATTAATAAAAGTAATTAGTGACCCTCTGTCCCACCTTTCACCCAGGGGTGAATCGGTTGTTTAGCGCTCTTTGTAAGCTAATTGTTTGATTGGGCTTCTGAATTGAGCTTGAGACTGCTCAGTGCTCCCTCCTGGGTCAGCTGACTCCGTATGGTCCCCCTTCCTTAGGAGTTTGGATATGGAGGAGCCGGGACAGGAGGGGCACAGTGCAGTCTGAAGCTTGACTCAGAAGCCAAGTCAACCAATTAGCCTCCAGTAGTACTAAACTAAAAATGTTTCCTGGGTGAGTGGGAAGGGAGGGAAGACAGAGGTAGACAGGGTATTTTTGTTCTACAATCACCATTTCCAAAGCACTATAAAATATATAAATAAAACACCAATCCCATAACTGCTTACAGTCCCACTTTTCCCAGGGTAGTCCTGATTTTTTGTGGAATTGCTGGGTAGGTAAATTAGGAATAATAAAAAAAAAAATAATAATATTAATGGAGGTCATACATAAGTGGAGATTTAAATTGCATTTAGCCAGTTAAAAGATGTTCATTAATTCAAGGATTTATTACAAGTATAAACAAACTTAAATTGAAGTCCAAAATAAATAGAAAAAATATTTAAGTAACCAGTTGACAGTCTGGGATAGAACAGATGACAGATGACCTGGGTGACAGATTTAAACTTCAGTCAATAGTAGGATATTATCTATATTGGACGTGTACCATCAGAAATCGGTGGGGATTTGTGGAGTCACCTTTCTGTAAAGACTCTTGTACCTTCTATCTACCTGGCCTGATAATTCTTGGATTGGAGTTACATACGTTATATATGATCTAATCAACGGTAACTAAAATCCTCATCATCATCACCATTTATTTATATAGCGCCACTAATTCCGCAGCGCTGTACAGAGAACTCACTCACATCACTTTAGTGGTCCTTTCAGTTAGAAAACAAATTATTAAAAAAGACATAAATTAACTTTATGTTAGGAGATAAAATAGCAAAAATAAATGACCACTTAAAAATTAGGAGTTATTATTTTTAACTGGTCAAAATAAATCTAAGAGTTGCTCTTGCTTGTTACTTCAAAGACTTGTTTTTGAAACAACGACATTAAATTTTATTGGAGCTCGTAAACTTCTCTGCAAAAATAATAATAAATAAAGATACAGATTAAGAGATAGATGGAGGATATATACTGATCCCTAGTGACATTGGGCTAAGAAATGTCATTCCTTTCTAACACCCAACTAAGTTCTGTGAAATAATAGCCATTTAATTGCAATCCAGTAGCGATGACTTACTGACAAGTTTATAAAAATTTACTAACAGACTTTATTTTTTTAACTATGTAATTCTAATATGTAAATGAAAAAGTGAAAATATCAACACAGGGGTAGATTTGTCAAAGTTTTTAAACAAGGACACGCTGTGTTTGTAAATTTACGTTTCAATCTTGGAGTAGAGCTGGAACATGACGGTCAATTCCTTCTACTGTGTGGTGTAGGACAGGGAACACGTGTTACCAAATTTCCACTAGTGAAATGTGCAAAATTTCACGGCCAAAATGCAGAACAAAGCAAAGATTTCAGTTTTGACAAAGTTGCTGGATAGTCTGCATTCAGCGATGTCTCTGGTTTCTAGTGAATGGATAGGCTGCATTCTCAGTGATATCACTGGTTTCTAGTGACTGGATAGGCTGCACTCTCAGTGATGTCACTGGTTCCCAGTGAAGGGATAGGCTGCACTCTCAATGATGTCACTGGTTCCTAGTGAATGGATAGGCTGCACTCTCAGTGATGTCACCAGTTCGTAGTGACTATATAGGCTGCACTCTCAGTGATGTCACTGGCTCCTAGTGACTGGATAGGCTGCATTCTCAGTGATGTCACTGGTTCCTAGTGAAGGGATAGGCTGCACTCTCAGTGATGTCACTGGCTCCTAGTGAATGGATAGGCTGCATTCTCAGTGATTTCACTGGTTCCTAGTGACTGGATAGGCTGCATTCTCAGTGATGTCACTGGTTCCTAGTGACTGGATAGGCTGCATTCTCAGTGATTTCACTGGTTCCTAGTGACTGGATAGGCTGCACTCTCAGTGATGTCACTGGTTCCTAGTGACTGGATAGGCTGCATTCTCAGTGATGTCACTGGCTCCTAGTGAATGGACAGGCTGCACTCTCAGTGATGTCACTGGTTCCTAGTGAATGGATAGGCTGCACTCTCAGTGATGTCACTGGCTCCTAGTGACTGGATAGGCTGCACTCTCATTGATGTCACTGGCTCCTAGTGACTGGATAGGCTGCATTCTCAGTGATGTCACTGGTTCCTAGTGAATGGATAGGCTGCACTCTCAGTGATGTCACTGGTTCCTAGTGACTGGATAGGCTGTATTCTCAGTGATGTCACTGGTTTCCAGTGAATGGAAAGGCTGCATTCTCAGTGATGTCACTGGTTCCTAGTGAATGGATAGGTTGCATTCTCAGTGATGTCACTGGCTCCTAGTGACTGGATAGGCTGCACTCTCAGTGATGTCACTGGTTCCTAGTGACGGGATAGGCTGCACTCTCAGTGATGTCACTGGCTCCCAGTGACTGGATAGGCTGCACTC
The DNA here is from genome assembly GCF_038048845.1 of Mixophyes fleayi. Classification (NCBI taxonomy): domain Eukaryota; kingdom Metazoa; phylum Chordata; class Amphibia; order Anura; family Limnodynastidae; genus Mixophyes; species Mixophyes fleayi. The sequence continues at coordinate 74,733,600 of NC_134413.1, forward strand.
TCAGAGATGTCACTGGTTCCTAGTGACTGGATAGGCTGCATTCTCAGTGATGTCACTGGTTTTCAGTGAATGGAAAGGCTGCATTCTCAGTGATGTCACTGGCTCCTAGTGAATGGATAGGCTACTTACTCAGTGATGTCACTGGTTCCTAGTGACTTGATAGGCTGCACTCTCAGTGATGTCACTGGTTCCTAGTGACTGGATAGGCTGCACTCTCAGTGATGTCACTGGTTCCTAGTGAATGCATAGGCTGCACTCTCAGTGATGTCACTGGTTCCTAGTGAATGGATAGGCTGCACTCTCAGTGACGTCACTGGTTCCTAGTGAATAGATAGGCTGTATTCTAAGTGATGTCACTGGTTCCTAGTGACTGTATAGGTTGCACTCTCAGTGATGTCACTGGCTCCTAGTGACGGGATAGGCTACTTACTCAGTGATGTCACTGGTTCCTAGTGAATGGATAGGCTGTATTCTAAGTGATGTCACTGGTTCCTAGTGACTGTATAGGTTGCACTCTCAGTGATGTCACTGGCTCCTAGTGACGGGATAGGCTACTTACTCAGTGATGTCACTGGTTCCTAGTGAATGGATAGGCTGCATTCTAAGTGATGTCACTGGTCCCTAGTGACTGTATAGGTTGCACTCTCAGTGATATCACTGGTTCCTAGTGACTGGATAGGCTGCATTCTCAGTGATGTCACTGGTTCCTAGTGAAGGGATAGGCTGCACTCTCAGTGATGTCACTGGTTCCTAGTGACTGGATAGGCTGCACTCTCAGTGATGTCACTGGTTCCTAGTGAATGGATAGGCTGCATTCTCAGTGATGTCACTGGCTCCTAGTGACTGGATAGGCTACTTACTCAGTGATGTCACTGGTTCCTAGTGAATGGATAGGCTGCATTCTAAGTGATGTCACTGGTTCCTAGTGACTGTATAGGTTGCACTCTCAGTGATGTCACTGGCTCCTAGTGACGGGATAGGCTACTTACTCAGTGATGTCACTGGTTCCTAGTGAATGGATAGGCTGCATTCTAAGTGATGTCACTGGTCCCTAGTGACTGGATAGGCTGCACTCTCAGTGATATCACTGGTTCCTAGTGAAGGGATAGGCTGCACTCTCAGTGATGTCACTGGTTCCTAGTGACTGGATAGGCTGCACTCTCAGTGATGTCACTGGTTCCTAGTGAATGGATAGGCTGCATTCTCAGTGATGTCACTGGCTCCTAGTGACTGGATAGGCTGCACTCTCAGTGATGTCACTGGTTCCTAGTGAATGGATAGGCTGCATTCTCAGTGATGTCACTGGCTCCTAGTGACAGGATAGGCTGCACTCTCAGTGATGTCACTGGTTCCTAGTGAATGGATAGGCTGCATTCTCAGTGATGTCACTGGCTCCTAGTGACTGGATAGGCTGCACTCTCAGTGATGTCACTGGTTCCTAGTGACTGGATAGGCTGCACTCTCAGTGATGTCACTGGTTCCTAGTGAATGGATAGGCTGCACTCTCAGTGATGTCACTGGCTCCTAGTGAATGGATAGGCTGCACTCTCAGTGATGTCACTGGTCTCCAGTGACTGGATAGGCTGCACTCTCAGTGATGTCACTGGTTCCTAGTGAATGGATAGGCTGCATTCTCAGTGATGTCACTGGTTCCTAGTGACTGAATAGGCTGCACTCTCAGTGATGTCACTGGTTCCTAGTGACTGGATAGGCTGCACTCTCAGTGATGTCACTGGCTCCTAGTGAATGGATAGGCTGTACTCTCAGTGATGTCACTGGTTCCTAGTGACTGAATAGGCTGCACTCTCAGTGATGTCACTGGTTCCTAGTGACTGGATAGGCTGCACTCTCAGTGATGTCACTGATTCCTAGTGAATGGATAGGCTGCACTCTCAGTGATGTCACTGGTTCCTAGTAAATGGATAGGCTGCATTCTCAGTGATGTCACTGGCTCCTAGTGACTGGATAGGCTGCACTCTCAGTAATGTCACTGGCTCCTAGTGACTGGATAGGCTGCACTCTCAGTGATGTCACTGGTTCCTAGTGAATGGATTGGCTACATTCTCAGTGATGTTACTAGCTCCTAGTGAACCAGATTTGGTTCTGTGAAGCATTAATTATTTAATTACTAGCACTGATATACTCTGTTGGATAAGCATATCCTTTGGGATCTTCGTATTGTGCTTTATGGTAAGATTAATGATCTGGAGAGACACTGACCGTCTGGTTTGTTCTTCTAATGAGTCACATGATAATATCATTGATTGATTATCCACTATTTATCTGTACATTATTGTGTGTGTAGAGCCTATTGTTGATTTCATATGAGAGCATTTTAATCTCATGTTTCTATATATGGGATTATAAATACATTTGTATGCTGGCTTCTGTATAAGTTTTTATGCAGTTTGGTATATTAGTATTTGAGGTGCACTCAGAGTGGCCATTTCTCTTTTTTTCTTTGTACTACATGCAAACAGGTGCCTGGGAGCTGTCAGGGGCTTTATAAGACCTGTTGACATCTGAAGACAAATGTCAATTTCCTTTTCATGCTGCTGAAAGATGCTATAAGCCCTGAACAGTCGGGAGTAGTGGGTGAAAGGAAAGGCCGCCCAGCAGAGACTGGTCTGGTGTCTTATAAAGCCTCATTTAAAGTGGGACAGAAAACAAGATATCAAAACACTTTAAATAAAAAACATTTTAAAACAAAAATATAGATTGTTATGCAAAGGATTCAGAGTAAGATTACAGGATCACATGCTGTCTTTACGCTTCATAGATTAATCTAGTCAAATAGTACATGAGAGAATGTATATTATAGCAACCTGCAGATCGGGATCCCAAAATTTATTTTTGGATTCCTCCAATGATCAGATATGCAATACACTCTATTGGGAACTGCTTCCTTTGGAGATGATGAACGGGGTTCATCGTCATCTGGCGGTCCCTGAATAGGGGCGCACTGACACCTGGCGGTCCCTGAACAGGGGCGCACTGACACCTGGCGGTCCCTGAACAGGGGCGCACTGACACCTGAGGGTCCCTGAACAGGGGCGCACTGACACCTGAGGGTCCCTGAATAGGGGCGCACTGACACCTGGTGGTCCCTGAACAGGGGCGCACTGACACCTGGAGGTCCCTGAACAGGGGCTAACTGACACCTGGTGGTCCCTGAACAGGGGCGCACTGACACCTGAGGGTCCCTGAACAGGGGCGCACTGACACCTGAGGGTCCCTGAACAGGGGCGCACTGACACCTGAGGGTCCCTGAACAGGGGCGCACTGACACCTGGGGGTCTCTGAACAGGGGCGCACTGACACCTGAGGGTCCACAAACAGGGGTGCACCAACACCTGGGGTTCCACTAACAGGGGCACACTGACACCTGGGGGACCTCCAACTGGGGTGCACCAACACCTGGGGGTCCGCTAACAGGGGCACACTGACACCTGGGGGATCTCCAACTGGGGTGCACCAACACCTGGGGGTCCACTAACAGGGGCGCACCAACACCTTGGGGTCCACTAACAGGGGTGCACCAACACCTGGGGGTCCACTAACAGGGGCACACCAACACCTGGGGGTCCACTAACAGAGGCACACCAACACCTGGGGGTCCACTAACAGGGTCACACCGACACCTTGGGATTCTTGAATAGAGTCACACCCACACCTGGGGGGGGTGTCACAGAACAGAGCAGGGGCACACCTACTCCAGGAGGTCCCCAAAAAGGGGACACACACACACACACACACACACACACACACACTTGGGGGCATCTACTGATAAAGGCTGAGCATCACTAGAACACAAGTTGATATACAATAGTTTTAGAATCTCAATGTTGGCTGAATGGAATCCGCCCCAGTGATGTTTCTACTAAGGGCCAGAGAGGTTTGCTTAGATGTGGGATATGTCAACAGGTAAAGGAAAGTCTGCTGTAACATACTTATTGTATGCATATTATTTACTCATCCAAGTCATGTGAGATTGACACAGTTGTTCTTCAAGCAAAGGCGTGAAATTATGGTTCATTGATCGTTCCACTAGAACGATGGTCCTGCCACGTCGGAGGCTCTTCTCAGTTCCCTCTGAATAAAGAAACGTGGACAGAGGTAAAAACAGGGATCATTGATCTCAGAGGAAAGTGCTTGAACAATACATGGCGCTTTGTCTACCGCCTGGTGGTCATCGAATGCAGCCATTTGACCTGTCATTGGCTTGTCTATAGGTAATACCTGATGGGGACCAACGACCACTGTTTTAAATGCGCTCCATTCACCGTGCAATGAACAGAGGGATTAACGTCACTGCTATGTACATAGACATATAGAAAGAAACTTAGATTGTCAGCTCTTCTGAGCTAGGTCCTCTCTACCTTCTGTTCGACCATATGCAGTTTGCCCTTGAGTCACGTTTTACCTTGCATGTGCTTGTTTCATGTTTTTTGAACACTCTGTTGTCCTAACCGTTCGGCACAGCAGAGTATTATGACGTCCTACAAATAAACACTTAACAACAATGATAATCTCTTTAAAATGTGGCCTTCAATGCCTGTTATGACCTTAAATGGCTGTATTTTATAGTGTTAACATTTTATTTAATACCAACGAACCTTATTGTTGGAATTTTCGCTGTTCACAGGGCAAAACGTTAAAACCCTATACTATACAGTAGCCGTTTAATCTCCCTATACGCCAGCTCTGAGTCCTGTCTGCTCACCCTGTGATCACCCAACAGACCATCGCGCCACCAGCACCAACAGGCAGCCCGGAGAGCCAATCAGAGGAGAGCAGTTACTTAACTTTCTCTTTTGTTTTCCTCTGATTGGCTTTCGGACACCTGGGGGAATTTTTTCCAGGTTTACTAAATAACCACCTCAACATAACTAGAACCTGCTAATGAAGCTGACCGTGAGATTGGAGTGCAATATGAAGATGTATTTCTGATATTCAGAGCTAAGAAGTTATTAATATTGAGCACCGTAATACACCCCTCCTTCCCAGAATGCTCCCCTGTAACGCACACTCATATGGTCACTTTCCTCCAAGCTACAGCCCAGGTTGCCTCTTGTTTGGCCACAGTGAAATGAAAATTGGAAAATCCTTGGAGAGTCTGGGGTTAGTACAAGCACCCAGGATATCGGGTCAGCCCACCAAATTCAGGTAGGGATGATCACTGTTTTGGTTTTGGATCTGTATTAACTTCATGTTTTGGTTCTGGCAAAACCGCCCTCACATGTTTTGTCTTTGGATTTGGTTTTGAATAGGTATTTAGAAAAAAAAAATGCTAAAAAATGCTAAAATCACATAATTTGGCTCTTGTTTTGTTCCTACATTATTATTACCTCATTAACATTAATTTCCAGTCATTTCCAGTCAATTTTTGTCAAGTGACAAGAACACTGCTACCCCTCCTGTTTCTGTATGAGCAATGGCACTGAGCAATGTCACTGGAGACTGGAGAGTGACAAGAACACTGCTACCCCTGTTTCTGTATGAGCAATGGCACTGAGCAATGTCACTGGAGACTGGAGAGTGACAAGCATACTGCTGACCCTGTTTCTGTATATGCAATGGCACTGGAGACTGGAAAGTGACAAGAACACTGCTGCCCCTGTTTCTGTGTGAGCAATGGCACTGAGCAATGTCACTGGAGACTGGAGAGTGACAAGAACACTGCTACCCCTGTTTCTGTGTGAGCAATGGCACTGAGCAATGTCACTGGAGACTGGAGAGTGACAAGATCACTGCTGCCCCTGTTTCTGTGTGAGCAATGGCACTGAGCAATGTCACTGGAGAATGGAGAGTGACAAGAACACTGCTACCCCTGTTTCTGTATGAGCAATTGCACTGAGCAATGTCACTGGAGACTGGAGAGTGATAAGAACACTGCTTCCCCTGTTTCTGTATGAGCAATGGCACTGAGCAATGTCACTGGAGACTGGAGAGTGACAAGAACACTGCTACCCCTGTTTCTGTGTGAGCAATGGCACTGAGCAATGTCACTGGAGAATGGAGAGTGACAAGAACACTGGTACCCCTGTTTCTGTGTGAGCAATGGCACTGGAGACTGGAGAGTGACAAGAACACTGCTACCCCTCCTGTTTCTGTGTGAGCAATGGCACTGAGCAATGTCACTGGAGACTGGAGAGTGACAAGAACACTACTACCCCTGTTTCTATGTGAGCAAAGGCGCTGGATCTCCTGGGGAGTGAGGTACTTATGGAATCCAAAAGCTGCGAGATCCGACAACGCAACAATGACGTTTTGCCTCGATTCAGAAGCGAGGAAGCGGGAAAGCTGGTTTGGCTTGGTTCTCGGATTGGCGATGTTTAGGGGGCTCAGTTTTCGGGACAGTCCTGGGAAAGCCAACATGCTTAGGACTACATGACCAAAGACGTCAACGATTCCTATATTGTTGCCTGTTCAAGCTGCGTCCAACAAGCAATCAACGCAGCGCTCAGCACCAGACCCCAGACACATGCCTAAATTCCAGTCTGTACAATAAATTATCATGCACATACCGAATGCTACACCTCTATCAATATAACGTAAAAACAAACCCTAGATTTCAATACACCAACTACAAACAATGCTAGAATATGGAAACGTTTGATGTGTAAACCTATGAAGGAAGAATCTGCTGTTTTGTCCTTTGCTCTTAGCAGTGCAGTAAGTCCTATGAGATGTGAGAGGCTTTTACAGAAATATGGCATTGCGCAGTGAGTAACCACTGATCAGTGTTCTGATTAGTCATAGCTGGTCTGACATTAAAAAAAAGGCTGAATAGTAGAGTTTAACTTCCACTACAATGTGTTTTTGAGGTGAGTTCCAATTTAGAACTTTGGGACTCCATCAACTGACACAGAACAATTAGTTGACAGTACTATGTAAGTATCAGCATTGAGGTTAGTGTGTGTTCCTGAGAGATACAGGCAGACAAACATGGATATATTGCAGTGTAGAAGGATAATAAAACAGGTGATTGATACAAAAGATAAGATATGTTTGTCCACATAAAAAAAAAAGTATCAACGAACAAAATGCCATCCAGAAATATAGTCTTTACTTTTAGTGTTAAAAAGTTACAGTATAAGAGGATAACTCGTAACCGACCTATAATACCTACCCTCTTCTACTTAGATCTAGGAATAAACTGAATTCATATTCACTTTCTAGACCTCTACAGTTCTTGAGAAACTCTGTTCCTGCACATAACAGGGACACTATGCCACCATTCTCACCAGTCTGTACCACTGATAGCACAGGTGTTAGCGACATGCTACGAACGTATGCGCAGTGCAGAAGAGGAATGACCTGTCGTCCCAAGAGCTTGCACTTCAAAAGTTCTAAGGAATGTACTCAACAGATGACAGAGACTACGGCAGATATGACGGAGCGCCCGTACTTACTTGAGTAACGGTAGTAAAAATCGTTGTCAATGTTGGTCTTGTTGTTATTATGTAGAGCTTGGTGCCAAGCGCTGGCATCGGTTTCGTCGTTGTACCTCACAAAGCCGGCGAAGAGGATGATGGTGATGGCTTGGAGCAGGAGGCAGAGGAGGGGTAGCTTGACCCTCATGTTGGTGGAGTGACTTCCCATGTATGGTGCCAGGAGGAGAACCAGGGAGAGAGGAGACCAAGGACAGAGGAGACCAAGGACAGAGGAGACCAGGGAGAGAGCGAGAGAATCTCAGGCGTTCTAAGAAGTGAGTCTCCCTCTGTCACTGTAACCTCACTAGTGCTGAGACATTTAATCTCAGGGCTTCATAGATCCCGCCTGCACTAGGACTAGGACTTCCCTGTGTGCATACAACTCACGCCCTCTATCCCAGGGAGCTTTTCTTAGCACATCCAAAGATCCAGTGGTCTCCAAAGACGAATGTCGCATTGTCACTTTCTGACAGATGTTGCTAGGTGTCACTACCTGCCATACAACAATATAATCTCTATACACCACTGCGATTCTCTATCAATCCTTCCTCACATTTATAACATATAGGAGGGTCCCGGGGGCCACTGTTTCTTGTATCAGAGAATTACTGTTTTGCTTGCTTGCTGGTCTGCAAGTTTTTCATAGAGCTTCCATAGAACACTATGGACGAAATGTTCTACAAAGTGGAGGTGTTGCCCATAGCAACCAATAATATCGTAGCTATCATTGATCTAGTATGTTCTAGAGATTGATAGCTAGGATCTGATTGGTTGCTATGGGCAACACCTTCCATTTTCCTTTTCAGAAAGCTTTATATATTTACCCCTATAGTGTCTGTCACCTGAGCCTGTGCGACGTGTATGTGATAAAGGGTTAATCATAAAACAACCACCTGGTCTGTTTAAAATGATTAGAACTTTCTGTGTCTATGCCACGCACTAACTTTGCCTTACCAATTATGCCACCACCAAGGGTTTTTGTGAAGAGCTGACACCCTTACTCAGGAAACATTCGATTCTCTTTAAACCAATCGATCCCAATTTACTTTCATCTGAGTTATCATAAAACAAATGATCTGCCCTGTTTCAACTATGTAACGTTTTAACACCAGGCTAATCCTAACACATGAATTCGTAAGAAGAGATATAGCTGAACTTATTAAGTGTAGTTTAAGATAAAAACAATTAACAAAATGACATACAAAGATATGATACAATAGATCCTTGTAAAAAGAAAAGTGTTAAATAACAGAAAAATGGTAACTTACGAATAATCAGTTTCTGTTTGCTCCCAAAATCGTGAACAACTTTGTTACAGTTACAGGACATATTTTAAACATGCTGCAGATACCCATAGCCCTGTTTCCTGTGATTTCGGAAATAGAAAGTGTGTGTAAATGCAAATTAGTTGTTATGCCCTCTGTTCAAACACCTTTCAAGTCGGGTTTTCTGTATACCGGCCTAACTTCTTGCCAGAATGTCCGAAAAAGATGATATTACCCGCACACAACAGGTCATAAGTTCCCCTTCATTCACATAATCTATTTTTAAACAATTTTTTTTATTTTTCTTAACTCTGGGATTTCAGTTCCACTGCTTGCGGCTCACGCATGCGCACATCTGCGGAGACTGAACGAGCCGTGTTACTTTTTCAAGTAACAGAGCCAGTTGAATTCTCCACAAAGTGGTTATTGGCGCAAGTACCAAACAGTTATAGTTCTACAGAATGTGTCGTTTTCTCTTTGCAAAACTCATAGCTCCGAGCTAAACCTCTGCAGGATTCTCTATAGCTGACAGAAGTATGTTAACTGATTGAAACTGTAAATCTGTTGATTGCTGAAACTCTCCGGGTAATAAAGCTTCGCTGACCTGTCTGACTACCCAAAGGGTAGTCATGCCACTCAAACAAACCTTTCTGGATAACCCCACTCTTTCGAGCACCTGCGGTGAACCTATAAATTGATTGAGCAACTTCCATTTCTGTTCTGTTTGCTTCAGATGAAAATATAAACAATATGAAACCAAACATTGTACCAGTTCGGACTTCTCAGATGCGGTTCACTACTGAGGAAGATAGAGGTGACAGCTGAACTGAGATCCATACTGACTTTAGAAGGTCTTGCCAAACTGTAACACCAAAACAAATCTTGACTTATGAAAGTCTTGGACAACCAAAGTACACAACATGGGCACCATCAGTAAATACAATCGCATCATTTTGGGGATAAGATGATTTGATATTTGCATCATTAAGCCCTGCCCCCCGATTCTTATCTATTGCGGGAGCGAGAACTGCGAGTTTGCCCTGCTCTCCCGGGAGCCCGTGAGGTCTCCCAGAAATGCGGGAGTCTGCCGGACATTCCGGGAGAATAGGCAACTATGCGTTAAAGAAAAGCAGCTAATGAATCTCTAGAGACTGTAGTGTCTTTTACATTTCTGTCTCCATTACTGAAGTCATGTTGTCTGACCTGACTTTGACTAAATCTTGGACTCCATGAAAATGGCCACCTCCATAGGCATCAATACATGGACATAGGACACAATTTCTGAACTGTGTCATCATGCCACAGATGGCGAAGCCAACCACGTCTTGTACTGGCTCAGCATCAGGGAGAATGCCAGACTCTTCAGGGAGTGAGGGAGATCACCCCTATTTCAGGGAGTCTCCCTGACATTCAGGGAGAGTTGGCAAGTATGGGCTAGAGTGTAGCGGCTTGAAAATAGCACGTTTAAAAGTGGAAGTAAAATAGCCGCCCTTACATATTATTTTGTTGGTATCCTCATACCACAATTGTATGTGGTAATGCATTATTAAAGATTTGTTGTCAGTTGTGGGGGATACAGTAGGGGGCGCTGCAGTGAGCAGCAATAGTGGAATCTTATAGACCAGGACTAGCCAACCTGTGTCTCTACAGTTGTTGTAAAACTACAAGTCCCAGCATGCCCTGCCAGCTCTCAGTTGGTTATCTGCTGGCAAAGCATGCTGGGACTTGTGGTTTCACAACACTTGGAGAATCACAGGTTGACCAGGCCCATTATAGACAGGTCAGTAAAAGACAGCAATAAGTTATAGAAATAACTCAGGCTGCATTATTAGCTGATAAACAATAACTGTTTTTGTTTTGTTAAACAATGAAATGCTGGTATATACTGCACAAGATTAGTTACTGGAGAGTGCTATTGAAAGACAGTAAATTATTAAAGTACTTCTGTTAGATTGCATTTGTGTAAAGGTGAATGTATGTTTTCATTGTTAATGTAATGATATTATTGCTGAATGGTAATTGCTGTTTTACCTGGATATACCGCTAAAGAGTAAAATTTAACAATAGAAATGTTGGTATTTTGTGCCAAAATGTCAGATAAAAGATAATAAATGAGAAGTGTTGAAAACTTACATATATGTCTGTGTGCTCTCTACAACCCTTCAGATGCTGATTTGAAATCTGTAACACCTCCATTCCTCTCCTCACATCATATCACTGCCCCTGTCACATGCAGCCCTGTCCTCACTGACACATCACTCATCTCCTGATATAATCTGTGCTGCTGAGGGACCCTGCTCCTTCCACTATATAACTCTCAGTCTGTGGCTTCCTGCGCCTCCATTCCCCTCCTCACATCATGTTACTGTCCCTGTCACATGCAGCCCTGTCCTCACTAACACATCACTCATCTCCTGATATACTCTGTGCTGCTGGGGACCCTGCTCCTTCCACTATATAACTCTCAGTCTGTGGCTTCCTGCGCCTCCATTCCCCTCCTCACATCATGTCACTGCCCCTGTCACATGCAGCCCTGTCCTCACTAACACATCACTCATCTCCTGATATACTCTGTGCTGCTGGGGACCCTACTCCTTCCACTATATAACTCTCAGTCTGTGGCTTCCTGCTGCCTCCATTCCCCTCCTCACATCATGTCACTGACCCTGTCACATGCAGCCCTGTCCTCACTGACACATTACTCATCTCCTGATATACTCTGTGCTGCTGGGGGACCCTGCTCCTTCCACTATATAACTCTCAGTCTGTGGCTTCCTGCTGCCTCCATTCTCCTCCTCACATCATGTCACTGACCCTGTCACATGCAGCCCTGTCCTCACTAACACATTACTCATCTCCTGATATACTCTGTGCTGCTGGGGGACCCTGCTCCTTCCACTATATAACTCTCAGTCTGTGGCTTCCTGCTGCCTCCATTCCCCTCCTCACATCATGTCACTGCCCCTGTCACATGCAGCCCTGTGCTCACTAACACATCACTCATCTCCTGATATACTCTGTGCTGCTGGGAACATTAAGATAACCTGGTTGGCTATGTGCTGGTTTGTCCCCAAGGGAGATGAATATTGTATTTAAAAAAATTATCCAACCTTAGTCGAATGCATCTTACTAACAACAGAGACAAGTTTTTATTTATTCTTTATTTTTATTTTTTTTAAGAAAGAGCATGCTATTCAGTTATAGACAGTGAATTTTTAAAACAAAAATAAGTCAAAATTGAATATGTACAACATAAGCAATAACTATCATATATACCAGTTTTCACAGGTTCCTCTGAATAATATTTTGTTGGTAGCTACAAAAAAACCAAAACAAAACGTGACTGTAAAGCACAAGGTGATAAGATAAGATCAAGGTTATCAAGGTAATAAGAACTAGCATTATATCACATACAATTACCCAGAACCCTTTACTGTCATGTAGACATTCGATGTTGGCGGGACAGTCCAGATCCGTGGGGCTTCGGAAGAGGCGGAGCTTACATGGAAGTGGGTGGTTTCACCCCACACATCGCCTTTTATAAACGATAATACTACTAAACGATATCACATTACAATGACTATAAGAGCAATCTTTAATGAATCCACGCTTATGCTATCTATAGCGTGCCGTTGGTGAAGACATTTATATAGTAATAGTTTCCCTATAATGTGCCATGCTCATTATCTTTGGAGGTAAAGACGTATTAATTTGTACAGTTATTCGTTTGTTTGTTTTTTTTCTTATAAAAATGCACCGTACGATTTGGCTCAGTAAAAAAGTATTGCAATAAAAAAAAAAAAAGCTGAAAAAAACGTCAGTTAGTTTGACAGTATAAGTGATAAGATGAAAGTGTTGAGCTTGTAAATAAAATGTACATGGATAAATACATTTGGTTAACACCGTCCATGGGAGCCGCAGCACCAGGTACGGAGGGGAGAGAGAGGACAATGAATCTCTCTCCTTGGACAGACATCCACCTTGGTTAGTTGTAGAAACCAGAGGCTGAGGCGGACAGCACCAGTAGACGAAGCTCCGTGTTGGCAACTTGCTTCCAATGACGGAAATCTTGATGACCATTGTGGATAAGTCTTTGGGTTGCTATAGGCCAACGGGTCATGACGTACGTACATCCAGGTCGATGTTATGCTTGTGTCTGTTGATCCGGAACCTCAACATACGCTGTGTGCTGACTGTCCTCTGGTACCTGTGCAAAGGAATCAAGGCAGGACAATGGTGACTTAAGGCTGGGGTCATGGGTTCGATTCCAACCTGGGCCCTATCTGTGTTGAGTTTGTAGGTTCTACCCGTGTTTGTTTTGGGTTTTCTGCCCGGTGCTTAGGTGTCCTGCGAAGCTCCAAAGACATACTGATACGTTAACTGGCTTCTGACAAAACCCTAGTTTGTGTGTGTGTGGTAGGGAATAGATTGTAAGCTCCACTGGGACAGGGACTGATGTGAGTGATTACATATTCTCTGTACAGCGTTGCGGAATATGTCGGCGCTATATAAATAAACGTTAATAAATAGATGGATATTAAATGGTGCGATACTTTGTGTGTGTATTGTCAAAAGTATTAATTCAGCCTACGTTAATTCAATCTGGATATAAGTGGATATCTGGAAAACTGCTACCTTAAAAGCATACTTTTGCTTCTGAGAAGTTTGGAGGCAAGCCCCACCACCTCAGTACACCCCTTTCCACTAGGTGATTAATGGGATTGACGGAGCTCAATGATGTAGTTTGCATCACGTCCTCATCCACCTTGTTGCTTGTTTCTTCGATTGTCCATGAGGTCACCCCCCCCCCCGCCCCACCCCCCTTAATTTGAGAGTCGACTGGACATTGTGGAAAAGAAGCAACAATGCCACAAAGACATTAGTAAACTAGAATCAGTTCAGAGAAAGGCTACTAATGTAATGTGTGGGCTAGGAAACAAAAACCGTGAAGGAATTGAGGAGAACCGTTTAGAAAATAGAAGGGGCAGAAGGGTCATCAGAGAATCAATATAAGGAGGATATTAACAGAGATCAGTAACGCAGATGGTTTCTAGAGTAAGAGAACTTAGTGACATTAATGGATGGAGACTCAAAAATGAGGATATCACTATGCTAAAAATAAATACTATAGGCACTAACACCCTAGTTATACTACAAAATAACAGGAGAGAGACGAAGGGGGTGAATGGCGTTTCTTACCGTCTGGAGACCATAATCAGTGCATAAACAGCGGTTTGCTAAAATAGAAGCCAACACGCGTCTATCCTTCTTTGGTCACATGACAAACTTAACGGGTGAACGTAAAGACATACCTCCCAATATAACGAATCCTCAAAGCATTCCGCATCAGAGGGGGCGCCGAAGATGGGTATCTTCATTATAAATCCTAAGGAACAAGACGATACATTGTAATTGGAACTAATATTTTTTTTTCTAGTAACGAACTGGGAGCACGTATGGAAACCGTGTTGTTGCTCATAGCAACCAATCAATTTTGCTAGTGCAGGTTAGAAAATGAAAGAAAATTTTTGATTGGTCAGTTTGGGCAGCACTAACTTTCTCATATGACCTAATTTTTATGGGAGCGATTTTGCTCTTTCCAGGAGCATAGCTAAGGTACTCGTCCTTGTTAAACTTGTAGAACCATAACTCCCAACTGGAAGCAGCACAGGAAATATTTAATGATAATTGTATTATTTTCCATTGGATTTTATTGTCTTTACAAAACATCTATTTTTCCACTTAAAATAGAAAAAGAGGGGAAAGTTAAATGAGGGACATTAATATCTCGAATTAATAAGATCATTTGCAATCATTACCATTCATTTATCTGATGCCTTCGAGATAAAAACAACATATATTGGCTTCTTTGTAGCAGGGATTAATTGTTTTGTAAAGAGCTGCAACAATGTTGCAATATTGTGAAAAGTAACTATAATCAAGTTCTATTGCACAGAATAGGGAAGATAGGGGGTGGGGGGGGGGGGGAGAGCACAGACAACTATCTCTTCAAACCTGATTGATACATGTTTGACGAAACCTCCAGCTTATAAGTAGATAACAACTTTAATATATGTTTCATTTTCCATCAAACCGCAGCAGACTGCCGGCCATTATAAACTGGAGAATAAAGAATTAATGGCATGTTGTGTATTTTAAATTCTGACAACTATGAAAACTGTCATGTTATTCTAATATACATTATTTTCTACAATGAGAAGCTTGATTGCTTTTCATTAATCATTGAGTTATATTCACTGTAGTGCAGCACAAACTCAATATTGGGACTAACTATTTATTTAGACCATAAATTGAAAGCATGAAAGCTTTGGTCAATGCAGATAGTTAATTTACATTGTCCTATGCAGTGTATGTACATTATGGTGTTCTCCTGCCCTCTGCTGTTGGCAAATGAAATTGCAGCCTCATCAATGCATCGGCCCGCAAGTGAGTATTAAGAGCTCTATTTTTAGGTTGGTTTAAACAGCTGCAATTTAAAGGGGTGCTCCGTTTAGGAAAACCCCTCCTGCTCTGTTTTTAAGTCTTTTGGGGTCCCCCCTGGCATATCACTGCCAGCGGCCCATGTTTCTGGCTGAAGGTTAACACGCTGAATCAGGGACACTGCTACCCATACTTGCCAACTCTCCCTGAATGTCAGGGAGACTCCCTGAACTAGGGGTGATCTCCCTCACTCCCTGAAGAGTCTGGCATTCTCCCTGATGCTGAGCCAGTACAAGACGGTGTTGGCTTCGCCATCTGTGGCATGATGACACAGTTCAGAAATTGTCTCCTATGTCCATGTATTGATGCCTATGGAGGTGGCCATTTTCATGGAGACCAAGATTTAGTCAAAGACTGACAGGTAAGGCAACATGACTTCAGTAATGGAGACAGAAATGTAAAAGACACTTCAGTCTCTAGAGATTCATTAGCTGCTTTTCTTTAATGCATAGTTGCCTAATCTCCCGGAATGTCCGGCAGACTCCCGCATTTCTGGGAGACCTCCCGGGCTCCCCGGAGAGCAGGGCAACCTCCCAGTTCTCGCCCCTGCAATAGATAAGTGGCGGGGCTTAATGGCGTAAATATGGTGTCATCTTAGCCCCAATGATGCAATTCATCAAGCCCCGCCCCTGCACACCCTCCTCCCCAGGATCTCCCTGAAGCCAACGAGGAAAAGTTGTCAAGTATGCCATAGAGCCCACACCTGTTCCTGGTGTAAGTGCTTTATGAAAGTTTATGAAAGTTCAAATGAATGAAGATGCATTTTAGTGATATATCTGAAGCGTCAAAGGAAATACTCTTAAACTACACCAGCACCCCCCCCTCCCCCCTCACCTCTAGCTCCTAGAACAGTTCACCCCTTGCAGTACACTAGTTTCACCACTGGTAGGCAGTATTTCAAGTTGATGTTGTTATTTTGCACAGACCACAAGCTACAGTAATGTGTCTGCACAGACGGACACTACCAACCGGAGAAGGGGGTGCTCCAGTGCAGTGTAGAATTTCCAATGTAGCCTCACCCAGAAAAATGCGGCTCCGTATTTTCTCTCTGGTTCCTAAAAGTCCCCCCTTTGTCTGGTGCATCATCTTGTTGGAGGGAACTCACCTACGACAATACCTCCCACCACGGCAAAGGATAGCGCCACAAGCAGGGCCAGTAACTGATAAGCAGCCTGAGATTTAGCTGTACGACTCGTGTCATCAATTAACGGGAAGACGTCGCTCATTCTGAAAAAAAAAAAAGAAGAGACAATCGCTCAAAATAACATAAAAATAAACATTTTGAGGAGCTGTCAAAGTTCAGTAACACTCACCCTGCTCCGTATATATCTGCCGTGGCCATTAGTGCCACAAGAGCCCCTATCAGTGCCCCCAGGATGCCGGGCATTCCGTGTAGGTTGTGTACCCCGCACGTGTCCTGGATCTTCAGCTTGGATTTCAACACGGGCTGTGAACAATTGTACAAAGCGACAATTTGTGCCCATTAATATACCAACAGCAATATCATCATCATCATCATCTATTTATATAGCGCCACTGATTCCGCAGCGCTGTACAGAGAACTCTCACATCAGTCCCTGCCGCATTGGAGCTTACAATCTAAATCCCCTAACACACACACACAGAGACCGAGAGAGACTAGGGTCAATTTAATAGCAGCCAATTAACCTACTGGTATGTTTTTGGCGTGTGGGAGGAAACCAGAGCACCCGGAGGAAACCCTTGCAAACACGGGGAGAACATACAAACTCCACACAGATAACGCCATGGTCGGGAATCAAACTCATGACCCCAGTGCTGTGAGGCAGAAGTGCTAACCACTGAGCCTCCGTGCATCTTATTTTCTAGAAGATATGTAACTTGTTGACCAAACTTACAACAATATTTATAGACATGGTGAAGGGGTTGATGGGAGCATAGCTTAGCTATAGACATGACCCTATTTGGCATGAATGCTGAATATATCCCTGTTTTGCACACACTTAATTTCACCAACTGGAGCTTTCCTCACTATAGCTTGTGAAGAAACCCTTGTGTAGAAATACAAAAGTGTCGTCAGAAGTGCCCTGGATGCCTTAGGCCTCCCTACTCATGGATTCCCCTTGCAAGGGCTGCCCCCCATGCCCTCTCATCTGATTAGCATGGAGGCACCACAAGGAGCATAAAAGCTGACATTATGTCACTCATTCTGTGTTTTAGGCAACTCCTTCATAGGCAAACCGAGGGGGGGGGGGGGGTTCCTGGTGCCTGCAAACCCCACTCCAAGCCTGGGACACTGTATAATTGAGATGGCTGGACCCTGCTCCCGCTTCACACAGCTCTGCTTGAAAAGGGAGAGCTGTGTGCACGGTGTACGTTATAGAAATAGCATGCTGTGTGAGGGAGGGCGATATAAAAACAGTAGTTCAAACGGGGGTTAAGTCTCTAATAACATGAACTATATTGATATTTGGCGAAGAAACCAGACAGTTGATCTTGAAAAACCAGAATATGTCATATTTACTGAAAAGTTACATAAAATTACAGCCCAAATGATTGTAATCAGTTAAAAGAATAAAAAAAAACATGTTAAGTGTTACAAACCGCGGCGATGCCCAGCCGCCGCGACTCCCCTACCTCCGTCCCGGCCGTCGCCATGGCGACCGGGACGTCACTTCCGGGGGCTCGGCCCGGCCGTTGCCTAGGCATCGGTCGGGAAGCTGTGTGTTAGAGCGCCGCGTCCCAGCAAGGGGAACTGCTGGGCGCGTGCGCACATAGATAGCCTGTGGGCTAATTAAATATGGGCAGTATTCTGGCAGAGCTAGGCTCTGATTGGTTGGGGTTAGTATTTAAGGCAATAAGGTCTGCTACCTCACTGCCGGTTATAGCTTCTGTGCTCCAGTCTGCTGACCTGCTTGTTCCTGCTCTAGTTTTCTGAGACCACTTCTGATTTACCGTGTATGACCTTTTGGCTTTGAACTGACTCCGCTTGTGTCTCCTGTGACCCTGATCCCTGGCCTGTTTACCGTTTCTGCTATCCGCCTGTGACCCCTGACTTCAGCTTGTTTACTGATACCGCTGTCTGCTGCCGGCCCTGGACCTCTGCGTGGACCTTACTCCGCTTGCCTGGGTTCTCCCCAGCCGGTACACACTTCACGACCCTCTGTCAGTCCGCAGCCCAGTCTGTCCCCACCATCAGGGGCTCCAGTGAACACCTGACTGGCAGAGTAGATTCCGGGTTGTGTTGTGCCGGCTGGAGGGGTTCCTAACATTAAGCAATATTACAGCAAATTGTAATACGCCATGCAAATTTGCTCAACTTTATTGCTACTTACAAAGAAGGACAGCTGTGAACACCTCTGTTGGGAAGTGTGGGAGTCATATATGGGGGCTGCAGTTTCTAGCTTTGCTTATGTCCTGATTGGCACCTCTGTTGTGTTGCTGTCTCTGGGTACCCCATCTGGGGGTACTTAGGGCAAGAGGCTTGGACTTTGGAAATAGGAGCTTAAACAGAGCTACTAAGGCCCAGACCACTTGTGGTACTTGTTATGTGTAATTCAGTAGTAGTTTAATGCCTTAATCTAACGTGTTTTGTTAAGCAGAGGACTATAGTCCAATATACTTTGCTGCCCTCTAGTGGTTGGGATCTGCTGATACATGAATTGAAACAGTCACCTACAGTATTCACGCCTAAGAACACTAACCGTTAAATATTTATATCCGAGGGTGGAGACGATGCCAGCCAAGGACCCAGCAATCATTGCACCGAAGGGGGTCAACATCATTTCTGCAGCAGTTCCCACCGCAACCCCACCGGCCAGCGCTGCGTTCTGTATGTGAACCTGTGGACAGAAGAAATGACTTATTATCTACTGAGTGGGAAACCGTTCTATGCCATATCAGTGTGCCGTGGATGATGGAGACCACGGGAAGAAGTCTCAGATAGAGAAGAGCCATGTAGGACAAAAAGCTCAAATAACAAATCAGATAATGTCAGTTTTTTGTAACAGAGCATTTCTGCTAATTAGTACACTCACTGAGGTTGTTGATTGCACTCTTTTTAAAGAAAAAAAAAGTCAGCTATCAGCAAAGGGATGAGACATATTTTGTTAAGTTTAAACACTCATGTAAGGATTATTACTTAAGTTAGTAAGAGAAGCTTTCACACACTGCGTCAATGATGACTGATATCTCTTTTCAAGTTGGTCAAGCAAACAAAGTCAGATTCCAATCGCGCTACTACATGTAGATACTTGATGCAGAGAAACAAGGCTTTCTATGCAGATTGACTCATTCTGAATATTTATAGAAGAAATTCTATATATGTCCCCTAGAAAATGCATTGTTTAAAAGTTAAGTTACTGAACTTTTTTTTATTTCCCCGCATGTGATGCTGTTGATCGATAATCTATAGGGATACCATCATTTAAATAATCAAAAGACGTCTTACTAACATGGTTAGCGAGTCGGGAGCCAGCGCAAAACTAGTTCTCATCATCATCATTTATTTATATAGCGCCAGCAAATTCCGTAGAGCTTAACAATTGGGAACAAACATTAATAAGACAATACTGGGTAATACATACAGACAAAGAGGTAAGAGAACCCTGCTCGCAAGCTTACAATCTATGGGACAACGGGAGTTTGAAACACAAGGGCATGTGCTATATCATATTGCATATTGGTCCAGCTAGAATGCAAAGGTAAAAGTATTGAGTGGGCTGTGTGTGGCAATGTTGGTCAGAGGGTTGTTGTCTTGTGTTAGCTGTGTAGAGAGTGGTAATAGGGTAACCTAGGGAGATTAAGAGGGTAGTTGAGGAATATTATAAGCTTGCCTGAAGAGATGTGTTTTCAGAGAATGCTTGAAGGTTTGAAGACTAGAGGAAAGGAATTCCATAAAGTGGTTGGAGCCCAATAAAAGTCATATAACCGAGAATGAGAGGAAGTGATGAGAGTGGAGGAGAGACGTAGATCTCGTGCAGAATGGAGGTTTTGAGTTGGGAGATATTTTGAGACAAGTGAGGAGATGTATGTTGGTGCAATTTTGTTGATGGCCTTATATGTTAGTAGAAGAATTTTATATTGGATTCGTTGAAATACAGGCAGCCAATGTAGAGACTGACAGAGTGACTCAGCAGAGGAATAACGGTTTGCAAGGAAAATCAATCTAGATAGATAGAAAATAGATTGTAGGGGTTCAAGTCTGACTTTGGGAAGACCAGTAAGGAAGGAATTGCAATAGTCGATGCGGGAGATGATGAGGGCATGAATTAATGTTTTTGCGGTGTCTTGTGTGAGATATGTGCGTATTCTGAAAATGTTCTTTAGGTGTATGTAACATGATTTAGATATAGAGTTGATGTGGGGAATAAAAGACAGTTGTGAGTCAAGGATTACACCTAGGCAACGAGCTTGCGGGGTGGGATTTATGGTCATGTTATCATGACCATAACCCTTCATCAAGCATCCGCACCCGGTGTGCCGTGGGACTTTTTCTATGGACTAGCTTGGAATCCCGGAGGCAGTCTTGGTGGGTGCATCCGCTCCGTACAGCTAATTATTATCCCATTCCTTGTTGCTCCTGCTTACCATATCAAGCTTTCCTTCACCGTTTAGCAGGGCGGACATGGAGAAAGTGGCCAGTGTGCAGGCGGCCAAGGAGTAGTATGTGTTTATCACCGTCCGGTGTTGGTCATCTCCGTGGGCCGTGACTGCAGAGTTGAAGCTTGGCCAGAACATCCAAAGGTAGATTGTCCCTGTATTGGAAAAAACAAAAATGGAAGAAGAGTTATAATGGACAACGTCTCTCAAGAACCTTCCATAATTCAGCTCAAACCTAAAAGTTTAATTTTTAGAATGAATTAGGTGCTGCTCTGTTGCCTACAGAATCCGTTCCAGATTTTGCTGAATGTCAGAGTTGTTGTGTTTCTGGAAGTTGCTAAGTAACCATACTCATCCTGCTTCCTGAGCTGCTAATGGGTATTCCATGCTGCAGCGGATTTACCAGCTCTTGCAGGACTCATCACTGCTCACTACCTAGCAGCTGATCAGTCAAAACTTTCTGCTCACATGATTTCTACCCAGCAACTGATTGACCGGGACCTAAATAATCATTGCCATATTTGTCTTGCTGGTGTTAATGGTGAGAAACATCCCATGCCATAGGTCCTGTATATGGGTGAATAGTTGCTGATTGTGGGGTTTATAACTAGAGGGACTTTGACAACCAGAACAAAGGGCTTGAGTGGTCTCTTCTAGGGCCCAGGTATTGAACATGGGGAGATGTTACAAGTCTGACTAGAATACTCTTATCAGCTTGTTGCTTTAAACCAGGTGACCTGGAAGCCCATTTAGCCACAGTCCCAACACAAAATGTCCTGTAGAAACTTTAGAAAATGCTAAAACGGCTGTTGCCCGATATGTTGATATAACGCAGGATGGAACACGTTCTAAATAAATCACACTAATGTACCTCTCCATGAGAAAACATTTTTGCTGCAGTCACATCTCAATCACTGCGAGGTGCCTTGTCAGCCCTGAGGCTGCCCCGGAGCCAACAGCAAGGGCTATTTACTATAGTTATCTTTTAGTAGTTTGTAACACTTTTTTTTTTTTACCCTTTTAATAACTTCACAGTTAGATAGGAAGAGAATCAGAGAACATTCTCTGCTGGTGACTGAAGTCTGTTAGACATTCCGTCACCTAAGATTGGATGGCCAGTCCTGTCCAATCAGAAGGCACAATCAGCACACACCTTCCATCCATCCTGCCCAGTGCAGTCTTCAGTGGTGAAATGTTTCTACATCGTTTCTTGTCAAGTAGCGGCATTCGGAGCCTGGAAACACTTGGTCCCACTGAAAAGACCCTTAGCAAGAGAGACTTGACCCAAGGTGGACAACCCCTTTCAGGGGCAAACGCAGAACTTGTAGAAGGGGGTTTCCACACCATGCCACCAGTCGGTGTGACCAGCATGCATCGGGGCGTGGCTATAATATTAGACAGTGATTGGCTGCTCTCCAACTCTTCCTATCCCCATAATATACATGGGCAATGCTGCATGCACTACTGTTAGGTGCACACAGCTCTCCCTTTTCAAGCAGAGCCGTGTGAAGCGGGAACAGGGTCCAGCCACCTCAATTATACAGTGCCCCAGGCTTGGAGGGGGTTTCCAGGCACTAGGAACCCCCCCCCCCCCCTTGGTTTGCCTATGCCTTTAGGAAGAATGTTTGTGCCCTCTAAGCAATTAGTACATACCGATCATTGCAAATAAGTCTGAATGATACACAGACCCCTCTCTCTGTTCACTCTTGGACAGCTGTGGCCTGTAAAGCACCCGGGAAACAACCAGCCCAAAATAAGCTCCGAATGTATGGATGGTCATCGAGCCCCCAGCATCTTTGGCCTGCAGAGAGTGAATCAGACAACAGTAAAATGTCAGGAATAGTATTATTGTCAATAGTAGGATACTGGGAAATGCAGGGGAACATGCAAATACACCTATGAAGTTATTTAGGGGGGTATTCAATTGACCGCAAGATTTTTTTTGACCGCGTTAAGTCATTTTAACACTGTTTTTTTATCATTTTCGAGCGGGTTAACTTTACCCGCGATTCAATTCCATTTCTACCGCTCAGTTTTTTTTTCAACGCGCTCCATTAGAGGCAGCCGCGTTAAAAGCTATTCAATTGTTTTTTAACGCAGCGCGTTAAACAGGCCAATATGCTGTTTTATCTCGCACCTCTTTGGGGTGTGAGAAAAATAAAACAACCTCTGAAAACTATTTGAAATCATGTTATAATGTGAAAAAAAAGTTAAACTATGTTTATCACTAATGCCTAACATGTAAAAGTTGATTTTCTTGTGAAAAAATAATGAAATAAAAAAAACATAAAAAATAAAATAAATTAAAATCACTAATTAATTATATGTATGTATGTTTTTGGTACAAATATGTATGTAGTAATGTGTTTTGACATGGTATAGATGATTCTATGTTAAAAAATAGTTCAATAAAAATATATGCTAAAGAAAGTACTGTAATGTAGATACTATCAATGTGTAATGCAATCTAATGTATGGAAATGTATGCAAAACCTTTTTTTTTGTGTTATACATGGGTGCGTTAAACACTCCCCTTCACTCCCCTAAAAACTCGCAAACACAATGATTAACTCGCAGGGGCAGCGTTCCCTCATTTTCAATTGAATTGCACGAGTTTTCGCCCTGCGCTGACTAAAAACGGTCACTATAGCAGTTAAAAACCCGCAGGAGATTTTTTTTTTTAACGCTGCAGGGAAACAAAAAAACTTGCGGTCAATTGAATACCCCCCTTAGAGTCTGAACTGACTTAAAGCGTGAGTAAGGGTCATTTATGAGCAAATGCGTCTACTTGAAGTGCCAGTGTGTTTCGAGGTGCACGCCTACTTCCTGGTCGAAATCTGCCTACAAATGCACTTTTACCCAGGACTACAACGGAATGTGCAAAGCATTAAAAGTAAAGAGCGAGACCCGAACTCTGGACCACTTTCAGGTGCCATCAACGTGGCCAGCGACCGTGGCTTATTCATGAGCTACTCTACAAACACGGGTGTATTTGTACAAAAGTAGGTTAAACCAATATTTACAAGAACACAGCCTATACATTCACTAAGAGTAATGGTTTCCTAGTCAATAAGCTGAATTCTCATGAATATTGGTCTAGCTCCTTAAACGGCTGTCTCCACAGTGTGCAAACTCTGAGTGCACTTCCATTTGCCAAAGGAAGCCCTCAGCGGCACCACCTGCTGGCTACAAGTGATGCTGCAGTTTTGCTTTTATTTTATTTCTACAGCCTGCCCCATTTCTTGGCTCAGGTGTATTTCAGACCACTTTGAGTCTCCATAAAAATACTTATGACTCATGCCCTACGCCAAGCATCAGAAACTAACCATGCCCTGCTTGTCTATGCTATACTAGAGGTCAGGGGCGGATCTAGAAAAATGCTGTACCCGGGGCGATTTAGGGGGGGGGGGGCGATTTAGGCCCCGCCCCTTTCTAACATCTTAGGCTGCCGACGGCTGCACACTATGTGCAGGTCCGTCCAGCCGTGACAGGCAGGGACAGTGTGCTGCCCGGCTGCTCTGATTGTGTTTTAAAAACAGTCAGAGCAGCCGGGCAGCACACTGTCACGGCTGGACGGACCTGCACATACTGTGCAGCCGTCGGCAGCAAGTGTCTGCTAGGGGGGGCGATCGCCCCGATCGCCCCCCCTAGATCCGCCACTGCTAGAGGTACTACGTGTTTGTTACATAAAACCAACTAAACGGCGCCCTCTGCTGGTCACCCTGTAAAGCTGCATTTAAAAAAAAGTTTATCAATTAGGAAGTTGTAAAGAATGAAGAGATTTTGAATTTACAGCAGAGATTACAATTGGCACTGGGATAATTAGAGGTCTTGATATTACCACTGCTGATCACAGGCTTCACCCTTGTTCCCATGTGACTTACCCCAACAATGTTAAGAATAATGTATTCGTTGATTCCAAAGAGAGTCACTTCAAACAGGGTCATCACAATCAGTTGGGCGGGACTGGTCTTGCCGAGAATGGCTCCGAAGGAGATCAGCACAGCTCCGGTGCAGAAGTCCGCATTGATCATGCTGTAAGATCAGAGCGTGACGTTAGCCATGCAACCATTGGTCACCTTGAAGAGAATTCTCTACAGGAAGTCATAAATTGAGATCAACTGTCCAATAAGAAATTGTCGCCCAATACGGTATTTTTCCTGGCTTCTCACCGCCCAATTTCTGGGAGAGTCCATCTCCTACCCCAAGTCACTGACATGGGTCAATAGATAAGGAGCACTGTTAGTAGAAATTTGCAGAACTACTTGGTTTCATTGTCATCCTCACACACATCACACGTGTTTGACAGCCTATGTCTTGGTTCTCAATATAAACATTCTGTACTTTCCACATTAGGCGGGCACCATGCCAGTTCCCAGTTATATAACATGAAATAAAATTTTAAAGGGGGTGCCAGATATCCAGGACAAAATTGCAGCAGGAAAGCAGGTTGTGATCAATGGGGATAGCGTTCTCTCTTAGACCGCTTTATAAAGTGGACCTAGCGGGTTAAGTTGTATCAAGAGGTCTTTCTGCAGTCGTAAAAACAAAAACAACATATAAATTGTGTTTAACTCTTCTTGAAGTTTAAATAAAATTGCATCTGGCTGAATATGTTCAACATCCAGGGGCTAAATGTATCAAGCTGAGAGTTTTCTGGCGGGTTTGAAAAACCAATCAGATTCTAGCTATCATTTATTTAGTGCATTCTACAAAATGACAGCTAGAATCTGATTGGTTGCTATAGGCAACATCTCCACTTTTCAAACCCGCCGGAAAACTCTCAGCTTGATACATTTACCCCCAGAAGTTAAAAGGAACATTATACAGAAACAATAGTTATACTATAGTCCATAAATGTCTACAGTCTTTCTGAACAATACGCTCAGGTCTGGGATTGGCTTTGCTCATGGATTAGAGAAGCGGAACAGGTATCGCTATCCATAACAACAACCTCTAGAGCAGGTTGCTATTCTCTGCTTTAGGCAGACCAGGGGCAACCAGTGGACATTGGGGTACATGACCAAAGTAGACCTTTCTCCCAAATTCACCGTGAATCGTGTCATTTTGGCTTCGCTCCCATTGACGCGACTGCTGCATTTCGCCATGGGATGCTCCACCTCCCCTCCTCCCCCCGAATATGCCCTTTGACCTTCCCCCTGGGATCTCCCGGAGAGAGGAGTGTTTTAAAGTGGACAAGTATGTATTAGACCTTGGGTGATATTTTAACTTTAATGAAGAACTTAGTCCCACCTTAATAATGTAACAGATACTGTATATTAGTGAGTATTGAGATCTCTGGGCTGGAATCCAGCAGGGAAAGGGTGTAGGATGCTGCATCTATTGATCTAGCCGAACGTTTGTTATGAAATGCAGATCAAAGGCTGCTATGAATACAATGTTCCGTTCAGGACAAAACATTGTGCAAGAGGTAAAGCTCTCCGGCACATCAATTCCACCGTATATATATATATATATATATATATATATATATATATATTTTATAGAAAGTCACGATTGCCTGTTCTGGTAAGAGAGAGAATGTATAGCCTGCAAGCAGCCATTTTTATATTTATGAGGTCCTGGCTCCTAGGCTGCACTCTCACAGTACTGGCTGAGCCAAGAAAGTAGGCAGGCAATCTGCCATGATAGCTGGTGCAGATATTGTCCAGGGTCAGTTAGTAAAATAATTTACAGATGCCTGGCATCCACGGTTACTGCGTTAACTTTGTAAATGCAGTGCAGTACAAAATGTGTGGAGCCCAAGCGCGCTTCGATTTCGAGAGATGGCGACTTGTGGGGAGGAGCAAACGTTTGCACCGGCTGAGGGGAGGAGTTAGGCAGGCAGGGGGTGTTTCTCGCAAAGTATTGGGGTCTAGTTGTGTGGAGAAGTGCAGAGATATACACAGTCCCTAGTGGCCAAATTCTCCTTTAAAATGTCATAAAATATTCTTCCTATAAATAATACCTTACGGGGAAGGGGGATGGAAGCTTGTTACGTCAATCAGAGCACAGTGTAGTAGACCTTGGTAAAGTCAGTTTCTTGCCAAACACATTGCAATGAATTTCTCTTTGTTGCGGACATCTGAGTAAATTTGGACAGAGTAAACAAGCACGTGTCTGTGTTGTAGCCAGCTATCGATCAGTCTCAGGTGAGACGCTCTCACCCATCCCCCCCCCCAATCTCCCCCTTTCGCTCACCTCTCTATCCCAACATGAATCTTTCCGTCGTGGAAACCGTGGAAAAACCCTTGAATGAGCGTGGACCACTGGAGGCCGAACGCCGCGATCAGGAAGTTGAAGGCCACGCTGCTGAAGCCGTAGCGCTTCAGGAAAGTCATCAGAAAGCCGAAGCCGATGAAGATCATGGTGTGGACATCTTGGAAACCTTTGGGGGGAAAAAACAGGGACAATGAGGGTTAGATGTGGAGATGTAATAGTAACTCTGTCGCTAACACTAGCGGTTGTAACTATGTTTTACTAACACTAGGGGGCACACTAGATGTGTTTTTTTGACTTAATGACTTATTACCAATGCTCTGCTCCAACCGCGCTAGACAGATACACACCAGTAACTAGTGGCCCTCTGTCCCTCTATTTATCCAGGGCAGAGTCAGGTGTTTAGCGCTCTTTGTAGGCTAATTGCTTGAATTGAGCTTGACCTGGGTCAGCTGACTCTATATGGCCCCACCCCCTCCCTTAGGGTTCTGGGTATGGAAGAAGCTTGGCGGAAAAGGACACCATGCAGTCTGGTGCATGACTCGGAAACCATGTCAAGCAATTAGCCTCCAGTAATTACTAAACTACAAGTGCTTCCCCTGGGTGAATGGGAAATGAGGGGAGACAGAGGTACACAGGTTATATAAGCACAGTTCACAAGGCACTATATAATCTAAAAATAAAAACAGCAATCCCATAACATCCTACAGCCCCACTTTTCCCAGGACAGTCCTGATTTGTGGCACTCAAAAGGAACTTATACTTGCTTAATCTCAGAAAAAAAAGGAGTGGTTTGATGGATCTAGGCAGATCATGGGTGTGGCCTATTATGTCTCAGTTTTCCGATTGTGAACGTAGACCATACTCGGCCCCCTCTCCCGGGAATGTCCTGGAGACTCCCTAATTCTGGGGAGGTCTCCCGCACTCCCAGGAGACCAGTCCATTCTCCTGCATCCCACCCACTTACTAGAGAAGTGAACAGGATAGGGTACCTATGTGATGCCTTTCGCCTTCCCTGTACCCCTCCAGGGGGGCATGGCGAGCATGCGTTGGGGCGTGGCTATAATTTTAGACAGTGCTTGGCTGCTCTCCAACTTTTCCTATCCCCATAATATACATGGGCAATGCTGCGTGCACTACTGTTAGGTGCACGGAGATCTCCCTTTTCAAGCAGAGCTGTGTGAAGCAGGAGCAGGGTCCAGTCACCTCAATTATACAGTGCCCCAGGCTTGAAGGGGGGTTTCCAGGCACTGGGAATTCCCCCCTCGGTTTGCCTATGCCCTTCCGTTCTCACACATCACCTCCCCTCTGGAATCTCCTGGAAGGAAAGACTAAAATGTTAAATGCAAGTATGATGTTGACTGGTAT
The DNA here is from genome assembly GCF_038048845.1 of Mixophyes fleayi. NCBI lineage: Eukaryota > Metazoa > Chordata > Amphibia > Anura > Limnodynastidae > Mixophyes > Mixophyes fleayi. The sequence continues at coordinate 74,761,969 of NC_134413.1, forward strand.
GTGATCCCTAACTTGGTCGTCTAACAGGAGTATCAGATCCAGCCTTATATCACTTATTGTCAATACGGCCTGTGTAATACATGCAAAACGAACGTCTATTCATCCGGTATATACACTGCTCCCTCTATTTATCACCAGCTTCAAACACAAGACGAAACTGATGTAACAGCAATGGTAGAGTTATAATAAGGAACTCATACATCTTAATTTAGAGAATATACCTGGTGGTAATCAATGGGTGGTATAAAGAGAGAGAGAGAGCACTGTATATAATAGCCATGATGAATCTTAAAGGGACAGTATCAATGGTACTGTCCCTTTAAAATCCATCATGGCTTCCCAATCTAGTTTTGTTGTCCCCATGTCAGAAAGGACAGTGTTAGCCCTGAGGCAGAACAGCCGCCTCCTAAAATATTTCATGCATGAAACTGCCAGTGGGACGGAAACTAGATCAGGCCGATACGGATCTTAACCATTAATTTACAGCAATATACAAACTGATTCCCATAGGAAAGAATCCATTGTAACCTCTTCACTATATCCCGACAATGACCATACAGTGATAATTACAACGAAAATATACTTTATTAGCAATCTGGGTGGGTGTTCCGTTTCATTTAACTATAAGTGTTCTGTTCACCCTTGATTTACGTACAACGCGCTTTTCTAGAAGGTCGTAGACTTTACGTATCAAAAACTTATTAGCAGAACAGTTTCGGTTTTAGAGTAGACAAGATCATGAACTTGTGCATAACTCCAAATAAATATCTTCTAGCAGAATGTCTCTTTAAATGTATTTGGAATCGCTATTTAGATTTAACTACGCATTTCGGGAGGCTAGGGCTATTATTGTCTAGGAAAAGGTGTTTAATTTTTGGGTTTTACAAACTGGGATAGATCATTGCTATCCACATTAATTATGTTGATATCGGTAGCAGAATAATATTCAGGACCAAAACGTTTGCAACCCCTCTGCATCATACTGACGCGTTCCGCTTCTACCAATGTCATTTGGCACGTTCCGCCGGTGGAATTTTGTCTTAAGTGCTCTAAGTCCTTCAACAACCAGATGACAACTGAACAAGTGGACCGTCATCCAAATTCTGTTCATAGACTATAAATACTGCGAGATGCGTGGATGGTGAAGTAAAAGTGGAAATTGTACCGCTGGAATTTTGCCCCCAAAATGCTCTTCGCTACAAATTTGACCTAATTTCGGCTCAAACTGTGTGAATCTCAGCAAAATTAATCTGTTTCCGTTCCACTTCCAAATCATATATATCTTCTGTCTACTTGGCCTGACAATTCTTTGATTGGCGTGGTATCACTTAAGTAAAGTAAAGTAAAGCGCATACATTATACACTGATCGGCTACAACATTAAAATCACCATATTGTGTACGTTCCCTTTGTGCCGCCAAAACAGCTCATCGAGACATGAACTCCACAAGACCTCCGAGGGTGTCCTGTGGTATCTGGCACCAAGACGTCAGTAGCAGATCCTATAAGTCCTGTAAGTTGTGAGGTGGGACCTCCTTATCTTTCCAGCACATTCCACAGATGCTCGATCAGATTGAGATCTGGCAAATTTGAAGTCAACACCTTGAACTCATTCCTGAACAATTTTTGCAGTGTGGACCCATTATCCTGCTGAAAGAGGCCACTGCCATCGGGGAATACCGTTGCCATGAAGGGGTGTACTTGGTCTGCAACAATGTTTAGGTAGGGGGTACATGTCAAAGTAACATCCACATGAATGCCAGGACCCAAGGTTTCCCAGCAGAACATTGCCCAGAGCATCACACTGCCTCCGCTGGCATGTCTTCTTCCCATAGTGCATCCTGGTGCCATCTCTTCCCCAGGTAAACGACGCACATACACCCGGCCGTCCACATGAAAGCAAGCTGCAAAGCACTGTTTTTTCTGACACCTTTATACTATAGCCAGCATTAACTTTTTCAGCAATTTGTGCTACAGTAGCTCTTCTGTGGGATAGGACCAGACAGGATAGCCTTTGCTCCCCACACGCATCAATGAGCCTTGGGCGCCCATAACCCCATCGCCGGTTTACTGGGTGTCCTTCCTTGGACCACTTTTGGTAGGTACTAACCACTGCATACCGGAAGCAACCCACAAGACCTGTCGTTTTGGAGATGCTCTGACCACGTCTAGCCATCACAATATGGCCAAAGTCGCTCAGATCCTTACGTTTGCCCATTTTTCCTGCTTCCAACACATCAACATCAAGAACTGACTGTTCACTTGCCGCCTAATATATCCCACTCCTTGACAGGTGCCGTTGTAACCAGATAATCCATGTTATTCACCTCACTAGTCAGTGGCTTTAATGTTGTGGCTGATTGGTGTACATTATATATCACCTATAATTGGCAACCACCTTAAATGGCCGTTTGAGGTAGAAAGCAAATCATAAATAAACAGACATAAAGAAAGTTTACAAATAGCAAAAAACAAATAAAAATATTTTACCACCTACAGATTGGGAGTTACTATTTTGCACTTGTCAAAATAAATATAATTGTTGCTCTTGCTTGTAACTTAGAAGAAATGTTTTTACAAGAACATCAACATTATTTTATTGAAGCTCATAAACGTCTCTGCAAAACAAGACATAAAGGAAGATATAGCAGGCAGCTAAGATACAGAGAGAGATAGTTGCAGGATATGAGTATACTGCCAGTAAATACCTAGTGACATTGGGCCAGGAAATGTCATTCCTTTCTGACCCCCAAATGGTAGAACTAACTTCTGTGAAATAATAACCATTTAATTGCAATCCAGTAGCGATAGGCTGCATTCTCAGTGATGTCACTGGTTCCTAGTGACTGGATAGGCTGCACTCTCAGTGATGTCACTGGTTCCTAGTGACTGGATAGGCTGCATTCTCAGTGATGTCACTGGTTCCTAGTGACTGGATAGGCTGCACTCTCAGTGATGTCACTGGTTCCTAGTGACTGGATAGGCTGCATTCTCAGTGATGTCACTGGTTCCTAGTGACTGGATAGGCTGCACTCTCAGTGATGTCACTGGCTCCTAGTGATTGGATAGGCTGCATTCTCAGTGATGTCACTGGTTCCTAGTGACTGGATAGGCTGCACTCTCAGTGATGTCACTGGCTCCTAGTGATTGGATAGGCTGTACTCTCAGTGATGTCACTGGTTCCTAGTGACTGGATGGGCTGCACTCTCAGTGATGTCACTGGCTCCTAGTGATTGGATAGGCTGTACTCTCAGTGATGTCACTGGTTCCTAGTGAGTGGATAGGCTGCATTCTCAGTGATGTCACTGGTTCCTAGTGAGTGGATAGGCTGCACTCTCAGTGATGTCACTGGTTCCTAGTGACCGGATAGGCTGCACTCTCAGTGATGTCACTGGCTCCTAGTGATTGGATAGGCTGCACTCTCAGTGATGTCACTGGCTCCTAGTGACTGGATAGGCTGCACTCTCAGTGATGTCACTGGCTCCTAGTGATTGGATAGGCTGCACTCTCAGTGATGTCACTGGCTCCTAGTGATTGGATAGGCTGCACTCTCAGTGATGTCACTGGCTCCTAGTGATTGGATAGGCTGCACTCTCAGTGATGTCACTGGCTCCTAGTGAATGGATAGGCTGCACTCTCAGTGATGTCACTGGCTCCTAGTGACTGGATAGGCTGCACTCTCAGTGATGTCACTGGTTCCTAGTGAGTGGATAGGCTGCACTCTCAGTGATGTCACTGGCTCCTAGTGATTGGATAGGCTGCACTCTCAGTGATGTCACTGGCTCCTAGTGATTGGATAGGCTGCACTCTCAGTGATGTCACTGGCTCCTAGTGATTGGATAGGCTGCACTCTCAGTGATGTCACTGGTTCCTAGTGAGTGGATAGGCTGCATTCTCAGTGATGTCACTGGTTCCTAGTGAGTGGATAGGCTGCATTCTCAGTGATGTCACTGGTTCCTAGTGACTGGATAGGCTGCATTCTCAGTGATGTCACTGGTTCCTAGTGAGTGGATAGGCTGCATTCTCAGTGATGTCACTGGTTCCTAGTGACTGGATAGGCTGCATTCTCAGTGATGTCACTGGTTCCTAGTGAACGGATAGGCTGCACTCTCAGTGATGTCACTGGTTCCTAGTGACTGGATAGGCTGCACTCTCAGTGATGTCACTGGTTCCTAGTGAGTGGATAGGCTGCACTCTCAGTGATGTCACTGGTTCCTAGTGACTGGATAGGCTGCATTCTCAGTGATGTCACTGGTTTCCAGTGAATGGATAGGCTGCACTCTCAGTGATGTCACTGGCTCCTAGTGACTGGATAGGCTGCACTCTCAGTGATGTCACTGGCTCCTAGTGACTGGATAGGCTGCATTCTCAGTGATGTCACTGGTTCCTAGTGAGTGGATAGGCTGCATTCTCAGTGATGTCACTGGTTCCTAGTGAGTGGATAGGCTGCACTCTCAGTGATGTCACTGGTTCCTAGTGACTGGATAGGCTGCATTCTCAGTGATGTCACTGGTTCCTAGTGATTGGATAGGCTGCACTCTCAGTGATGTCACTGGCTCCTAGTGACTGGATAGGCTGCATTCTCAGTGATGTCACTGGTTTCCAGTGAATGGATAGGCTGCACTCTCAGTGATGTCACTGGCTCCTAGTGACTGGATAGGCTGCACTCTCAGTGATGTCACTGGCTCCTAGTGACTGGATAGGCTGCATTCTCAGTGATGTCACTGGTTCCTAGTGAGTGGATAGGCTGCATTCTCAGTGATGTCACTGGTTCCTAGTGACTGGATAGGCTGCATTCTCAGTGATGTCATTGGTTCCTAGTGAGTGGATAGGCTGCACTCTCAGTGATGTCACTGGCTCCTAGTGACTGGATAGGCTGCATTCTCAGTGATGTCACTGGTTCCTAGTGACTGGATAGGCTGCACTCTCAGTGATGTCACTGGTTCCTAGTGACTGGATAGGCTGCATTCTCAGTGATGTCACTGGCTGCTAGTGACTGGATAGGCTGCGTTCTCAGTGATGTCACTGGTTCCTAGTGACTGGATAGGCTGCATTCTCAGTGATGTCACTGGTTCCTAGTGACTGGATAGGCTGCGTTCTCAGTGATGTCACTGGTTCCTAGTGACTGGATAGGCTGCATTCTCAGTGATGTCACTGGCTGCTAGTGACTGGATAGGCTGCGTTCTCAGTGATGTCACTGGTTCCTAGTGACTGGATAGGCTGCGTTCTCAGTGATGTCACTGGCTCCTAGTGACTGGATAGGCTGCGTTCTCAGTGATGTCACTGGCTCCTAGTGACTGGATAGGCTGCATTCTCAGTGATGTCACTGGTTTCCAGTGAATGGATAGGCTGCACTCTCAGTGATGTCACTGGCTCCTAGTGACTGGATAGGCTGCACTCTCAGTGATGTCACTGGCTCCTAGTGATTGGATAGGCTGCACTCTCAGTGATGTCACTGGTTCCTAGTGAATGGATAGGCTGCACTCTCAGTGATGTCACTGGCTCCTAGTGACTGGATAGGCTGCATTCTCAGTGATGTCACTGGTTCCTAGTGAGTGGATAGGCTGCATTCTCAGTGATGTCATTGGTTCCTAGTGAGTGGATAGGCTGCATTCTCAGTGATGTCACTGGTTCCTAGTGACTGGATAGGCTGTGTTCTCAGTGATGTCACTGGCTCCTAGTGACTGGATAGGCTGCACTCTCAGTGATGTCACTGGTTCCTAGTGACTGGATAGGCTGCATTCTCAGTGATGTCACTGGCTGCTAGTGACTGGATAGGCTGCGTTCTCAGTGATGTCACTGGTTCCTAGTGACTGGATAGGCTGCGTTCTCAGTGATGTCACTGGCTCCTAGTGACTGGATAGGCTGCGTTCTCAGTGATCTCACTGGCTCCTAGTGACTGGATAGGCTGCATTCTCAGTGATGTCACTGGTTTCCAGTGAATGGATAGGCTGCACTCTCAGTGATGTCACTGGCTCCTAGTGACTGGATAGGCTGCACTCTCAGTGATGTCACTGGTTCCTAGTGATTGGATAGGCTGCACTCTCAGTGATGTCACTGGTTCCTAGTGAATGGATAGGCTGCACTCTCAGTGATGTCACTGGTTCCTAGTGAATGGATAGGCTGCACTCTCAGTGATGTCACTGGCTCCTAGTGACTGGATAGGCTGCATTCTCAGTGATGTCACTGGTTCCTAGTGAGTGGATAGGCTGCATTCTCAGTGATGTCATTGGTTCCTAGTGAGTGGATAGGCTGCATTCTCAGTGATGTCACTGGTTCCTAGTGACTGGATAGGCTGTGTTCTCAGTGATGTCACTGGCTCCTAGTGACTGGATAGGCTGCACTCTCAGTGATGTCACTGGTTCCTAGTGACTGGATAGGCTGCATTCTCAGTGATGTCACTGGCTGCTAGTGACTGGATAGGCTGCGTTCTCAGTGATGTCACTGGTTCCTAGTGACTGGATAGGCTGCATTCTCAGTGATGTCACTGGTTCCTAGTGACTGGATAGGCTGCATTCTCAGTGATGTCACTGGTTCCTAGTGACTGGATAGGCTGCGTTCTCAGTGATGTCACTGGTTCCTAGTGACTGGATAGGCTGCACTCTCAGTGATGTCACTGGTTCCTAGTGAGTGGATAGGCTGCATTCTCAGTGATGTCACTGGTTCCTAGTGACTGGATAGGCTGCGTTCTCAGTGATGTCACTGGCTCCTAGTGACTGGATAGGCTGCGTTCTCAGTGATGTCACTGGCTCCTAGTGACTGGATAGGCTGCACTCTCAGTGATGTCACTGGCTGCTAGTGAAGGGATAGGCTGCATTCTCAGTGATGTCACTGGCTCCTAGTGACTGGATAGGCTGCGTTCTCAGTGATGTCACTGGTTCCTAGTGACTGGATAGGCTGCATTCTCAGTGATGTCACTGGCTCCTAGTGACTGGATAGGCTGCGTTGTCAGTGATGTCACTGGCTCCTAGTGACTGGATAGGCTGCATTCTCAGTGATGTCACTGGCTCCTAGTGACTGGATAGGCTGCACTCTCAGTGATGTCACTGGCTGCTAGTGAAGGGATAGGCTATATTCCTTCAGGATTTATTCACACAATGAACATAATTAAATGTAAAAAACAAGCATAAAAAAAGTTCTCCACTTCATTTTTTTAATTGAATATGTATTCCACCTAACACCTCCCACTTCTGTGACATCACTCATTCCGCAGTGGCATATCAGTACATGCAAAATAGCGCAAACATAACAGACAGGAGGCTTAACCACTACATATGACCTGTAACCCATGACAGCCAATCAGATATTGGCTTCCATCGGCCCCATCACTAGACTGATTAAAGCAAACATCTGATTGGTTGCTGTGAGCTACAGCACATTTGTGCAGAGGCAGTTGCACGGTGTCACGTTTTTGGAGCCTAATGTGCATCTGATGACACAGGACAAGCCTTTTAGAGAAGTGACTGGCTAAGTCCCTACCCTGCAGTATCCGCCCTGCATTCCCTGTCCGCTCAGCAATTTATTTTTTTAAATAAGTCTGGTTTTTCAGGTTCTGTCCTCAACCTGCATCCAGGTGTGTCTGTGAACGGTGACGGGCGTTATCACTGCTATAAGGTATGTTGACATCAGAAGACAGATGCCATTTATTTTTCATCCTGCTGAGCCATGCACAGTCGGGAGTAGTGGGTGGGTGGAACCACCGCCCGGCAGAGACGTGCGAAAAATTCTGGTTTCTTATAAAAATGTGTTTCTGTGAGAGGATGAGGGAGACGCTTATTTTAAAACAAAATTTACTCTGTACAAAGGATTCATAAAAGTAAGATTATAGGATGAAATGTCATCTTTTAAGAATTAGGGGGTCTCCAAACAGGGGCGTACCGACACCAAGGGGTCCCCAGACAATATATACATCATATTTGCCTACTCTCTTGGCATTTTCGGGAGGTTCACAAATTTCGGGCAGGGTATCTTCCTGGATCTTATCGGAGGCGGGGCTTAATGATGAGATTTGCGCCCTCAAACCTCCCCCGCGCTATGAAATGCTGTGAATTTCATGGCAGTCCATGGAAACCCGATTTCATCACCCATGTTTACCCCTGGTGGTATTACCAGTACACTTGCCCCCACTCCCAGAATGTCCAGGAGACTCTTGAATCCCGGGTAGGTCTCCCACAACTAGCCCATAGGGATCCTAAATAAAGCGATTTGCAGCTAATCGCGACCTTTTGGCTCCGCCCCCTGCGACAGAAATGTTGATTTTGACACAGGGCATGGCTACAACGACGCGATTCGCCAGCCCTCCGCCCCCTACCGCCCTCACACGACACCCCCCCCCCCTTCCCAGATCTCCCAGAAGGCAACAACAGAAAGTTGGCAAATATGATTAACAGATGTGACACAAATGTATATTGGTCGAAAATTCTTGTATAATATGAGAAACAAATTGTCAGTTGAAATGTTATTTCAGTAAAGCCATATTGGTGGTGGGGGGGGGGGGGGGGTGGAATTTTTTCCAAGTTTAGTAAACAACAATCTGGAACATAACTGAAACTTTCTAATTAAACTGGCCGTGGAATGGGTTACAACAATATGAGATTGTTAGATCAATCTGATGGGCCTAAGGTTCTCTGATCAGAGTTTAGAATACAGTTCACACCATTAAAACATGCACACAGGAGAGCCAAGCATATCCTTAGGCTTGTATGTAGAGATGTTCACTGACCCCCGTGTTTTGGTTTTGGATCTGGATTAACTTTGTGTTCTGGTTTTGGTTTTGGATCCCTATTATTTTTTTTTAAATCACATAATTTGGCTCTTTTTTGTAACCTCAATAACATTAATTTCCAGCCATTTCCAGTCAATTTTTGTCAAGTGACAAGAACACTGCTACCCCTGTTTCTGTGTGAGCAATGGCACTGAGCAATGTCACTGGAGACTGGAGAGTGACAAGAACACTGGTACCCCTGTTTCTGTGTGAGCAATGGCACTGAGCAATGTCACTGGAGACTGGAGAGTGACAAGAACACTGCTACCCCTCCTGTTTCTGTGTGAGCAATGGCACTGAGCAATGTCACTGGAGACTGGAGAGTGACAAGAACACTGCTACCCCTGTTTCTGTGTGAGCAATGGCACTGAGCAATGTCACTGGAGACTGGAGAGTGACAAGAACACTGCTACCCCTCCTGTTTCTGTGTGAGCAATGGCACTGAGCAATGTCACTGGAGACTGGAGAGTGACAAGAACACTGCTACCCCTGTTTCTGTGTGAGCAATGCTACTGAACAATGTCACTGGAGACTGGAGAGTGACAAGAACACCGATACCCCTGTGTCTTTGTGAGCAATGGCACTGAGCAATGTCACTGGAGACTGGAGAGTGACAAGAACACCGATACCCCTGTGTCTGTGTGAGCAATGGTACTGAACAATGTCACTGGAGACTGGAGAGTGACAAGAACACCGATACCCCTGTGTCTGTGTGAGCAATGGCGCTGGATCTCCTGGGGAGGGAGGTACTTATGGAATCCAAAACCCACGAGATCCGATAATGCAACAATGACGTTTTGCCTCAATGAGCATCTCTACTTGTACGTACTAAGCATCTAACATTGTTACAGAGACTTCAACCTGGCTCTGTAACAGCTTTTGAATGAGAGGAGGATTTACGCTATAAACTTGAGTCTGTTCACGCGATAACATTGGTAAATGGATTACAGAGATAAATGGAGCACACTGAAGTTTATAAGTATGTGTACTGAAGATGGATTTATAATAAAAGATCTAACAATATTAATATTGAGCGTCATGACACATCCATGCAATACTGCCTGTATTGCACAATTTAAAGCAGATTTGGGCAACCTGCGGCTGTCCAGACATTGTTCAACTACAAGCCCCAGCATGCTGGGACTTCTAGTTTCACAACACCTGGAGAGCCGCAGGTTGGACAGGTCCTGGGCCCGACATGCAATAAACGCAGCGCTCAGCACCAGACCAAGGCACGATACTACACCTCTAGTAATATCACCTAAAAACAAACCCTTGTTTTCAATACACCCACTACAAACAGTGCTACAAAACGGAAACACTTTGCTCTAAATGCCTGAATTTTTTTTACAAGTGTGATGTGTAAACATGAAGGAGATTTCAAAGAATGTGCTGTTTTGTACCTTTTTTTTTAATAGCGCAGTTTATTGACTAAAGTAAGTCATTTGAGACAGGCTAGGCTGTTACAGAAATATGGCATGGTGTAGTGAGTAACCACTGATTAGTGGTCTGATTAGCCATAGCTGGTCTGACATTTAAGAAAAGGTTGGATAGAAGAGTTTAACCTCCACTACAATATGGTTTTCAGCTGAGTTCTGATTTAAAACTAGAACTTTAGTGCATTTCTGGGTAAAGTATACCTCCCAACAGGACTCATTTCCCCCACTGCACATCAGTCACTACCATCCCACCACCTCATGCACACTTATTTTTTCTTAATTTGTTCCCTTGCATCCATAAAACTTGCATTTTCTACATTCCCTGCTTGTTGCACCAAACCTTGTTGCCTCAGTATAATGAAATCGTTGTGAGCCGACATACATTAATCATTAAAAAAGGTCCAAAGCCCCGTCCTTGATAGGCACATGCCTCACAGCTTTCTAACAAATCCACACCCGCTATCTGATAAGCTTTGTGCTTTTCTTAGTCCACAAATCTGTATAAGTCCCATCCCTAGCAGGACTATTTGGGGCAGAGGTATGATTTAAATACAAGAAGTTCGAAAACCAGAAGATATAGAGGCTCCGTATTTTTGGTAGTCCACCTGGACATCCGAGACATCATCATCATCATCATCATCATCACCATTTATTAATATAGCACCACTGATTCCGCAGCGCTGTACAGAGAGCTCACTCCTATCAGTCCCTGTCCCATTGGAGCTTACAGTCTAAATTTCCTAACATACACACAGACAGCCAGAGAGAGAGAGACTAGGGTCAATTTTGATAGGAGCCAATTAACCTACTAGTATGTTTTTTTGGGAGTGTGGGAGGAAACCAGAGCACCCGGAGGAAACCCACGCAAACACGGGGAGAACATACAAACTCCACACAGATAAGACCATGGTCAGGAATTGAACTCATGACCCCAGCGCTGTGATGCAGAAGTGCTAACCACCGAGCCACCGTGCTGCCCACGAGACAGTCTGCCATTCTCCCGGACAGCGGGAGAGGTGGGCTGGGATGAGAGCGCGTTGACGCAGTTTGCATCATTACGGCCCGCTCGCCACTGCGCGATGATGCCCAACACAATATCGTGCGGCGGTGGAGTTCATCACATCATCGAACCCTACCCAACAATGCACAACGACTTCAACCCAACCCAAACAGCCTGACTTTGTAGACCTCTCTTCGAGGGCAGGTCCAGACAGTCCGCAAGCAATACATAGAGGAGGGGGTATTTACTAAACGCATATTGTTTACTCCAGTATGGTGGGTCTACGTTCTCTTCCAATGCCCACTCCGTGTTAGCTGCTAATTTAGGTGAGGAAATCATTTATAAAACACTATTTATTTTTTTGTATCCTGTATCAGTTGGCAGCAAACACGGGATAGAGCGTTAATGAAATAACCTCCTCAGTCTGACATCTGGTGAGCGATTTAAAAGCTACTGTGAAATAAGGAAGCATTTGTTTACAGGAAGAGCGATAGATCCGACGGGCTACCAGCGGAGATTACACAGTTAAATCATTCAAAACTGCATGGGGCAAACACGACTATCACCAGGATTCCAAAAAAACAAAACACATTTTGTATCAAATACATCAGCAGATTCAATGTACAAATCACGTTCTTTAGCCCTCAACATTTCATCATCAGCATCAACTTGCATCGATATAGCGCCAGCATATTCCGTGGCTTTGTACAATCGGGAACAAAAGCAGTAATAAAACAATACTGGGTAAGACAGACAGACGGGGGCGGAAAGAGGACCCCGCTCGCAAGCTTATCACACTTTTGGGGCTAGATTTACTAAGCTGCGGGTTTGAAAAAGTGGAGATGTTGCCTATAGCAACCAATCAGATTCTAGCTGTCATTTTGTAGAAGCTACTAAATAAATGACAGCTAGAATCTGATTGGTTGCTATAGGCAACATCTCCACATTTTCAAACCCGCAGCTTAGTAAATCTAGCCCTTAGTTTATGAAGAGTTTGTGCAAGTATCAGCATTAAAGTTAGTGTGTGTTCCTGAGAGACACTGGTAATCACACGCACTTACTGCAGCCTGTGAGTGACGACTTAGCTTGTATAAGGAGAAGGAAATAGGTGATAATTTTTCCCATATAAAAACAAAATTAGCAATGAATAAAATACCATCCAGAAACGTGTACTTTGCTTTTAATGATAATAAGTTACAGATTAAAAATAATATTCTCTCTAAAGCATAACTCATGACTGATCTGTAACGCTGACCCTATTATACTTAGAACTAGAAATTGGGGAAATTCTTCCTATTTTGTGTGTAGTCAACTAACAGTGTAGATTTTTAAGTTCTTGTCATATTTATTATCCCTTAATGAATTTGTATATATTTACTAAACTGCAGGTCTTGAAAAAGTGGAGATGTTGCCTATAGCAACCGATCAGATTCTAGTTATCATTTATTTAACACATTCTACATAATGACAGCTAGAATCTGATTGGTTGCTATAGGCAACATCTCCTCTTTTTCTAAACCCGCCGTTTCGTAGATATACCCCAGCCAGGTGTTAGTGACATGCTACGAATGTACATGCAGTGCGAAAGAGGAATGACCTGTTGCCCCAAGAGCTTGCACTTCAAGATTCTAAGGAACGTTCTCAACTGACGGAGGCGACTACGGCAGATACGACGGAGCGGGCACGTACTTACTTGCGTAACGGTAGTAAAAATCGTTGTCGATGTTGCTCTTGCTGTGGTTCTGTAATTCGTGGTGCCAGGCGCTGGCATCGGTTTCGTCGTCGTACCTCACAAAGATGGCGAAGAGGATGATGGTGATGGCTTGGAGCAGGAGGCAGAAGAGGGGTAGCTTGACCCTCATGTTGGTGGAGTGACTTCCCATGTCTGGTGCCAGGAGGAGAAACAGGGAGAGAGGAGACCAGGGAGAGAGGAGACCAGGGACAGAGGAGACCAAGGAGAGAGGAGACCAGGGAGAGAGGAGACCAAGGAGAGAGGAGACCAGGGAGAGAGGAGACCAAGGAGAGAGGAGACCAGGGAGAGAGGAGACCAAGGAAATAGGAGACCAGGGAGAGAGCGAGAGAATCTCAGGAGTTATAGGAAGTGAATCTCCCTCTGTCACTGTAACTTCTCTAGTGCTGAGACATTTAATCTCAGGGCTTCACAGATCCCGCCTGCACTGTGATACTAGGACTTCCCTGTGTGCACACAGTTCACGCCTCTATCCCAGGAAGCATGTCTTAGCACATCCAAAGATCCAAAGGTCTCCAAAGACGGATGTGGCAATGTCACTTTCTCTTTTAATACCTGACAGATGCTGCTAGGTGTCACTACCTGCCATGCAACAATATAATCTCTTTATACCGCTCCGAGATACTATAAACGAACATAGTGGGATCGCATAGCAGACGGGGCTTTGAGTCTCAGACAGAGAACATGTGCAATTCATCATCATCATCATCATCATCATCAGCTATTTATATAGCGCCACTAATTCCGCAGCGCTGTACAGAGAACTCACTCACATCAGTCCCTGCCCCGTTGGAGCTTATAGTCTAAATTCCCTAATATATACACACAGACAAAGAGACAGACTAGGGTCAATGTGATAACAGACAATTAACCTACTAGTAAGTTTTTGGAGTGTGGGAGGAAACCGGAGCACCCGGAGGAAACCCACGCAAACACAGGGAGAATATACAAGCTTCACACAGATAAGGAATTGTCTTCCAGAGCATTAATAGACATTGTGTAAGAGCCCCTGTGTAGCGCCAATTGGTGTAAAACTCACATACACAAATAGGGCTATGTACGGGGAGGTGCCCCCCCCCCCCTCAACTCCCCCTTGTGACAGCTACACCCCCTGCACCTATGATATTTACACCCTTGAGTGTGTCTTAGTTGATAAATGGCCTGTTCTTTGGGGGGTCCCAGAAACCCCCTCAGGGAGTTGCTGCTTTTCTTGCTTGTTAGTCCGCAAGTTGTCCGTAAAGCACGATGGACGGACTGAGTACTCCGGCACTGAGCGTCAGCTCTTCGACTCACTCTATAGGGGTAGATTTATCGAACCTTCGAAAAACAGGAAGAGTGGAGCTGTTGCTCATAGCAACCAATCAGATTCTAGCTATCGTCTGACTAGTACATTCTGGGAAATGATAGCTAGCATCTGATTGGTTGCTAGGGGCAACACCTCCTCTATTAAAATGCACTTGAGGATTGATTTAGGGGCTGTTGTGTCAAACGGCCCCTTACTCTTTATACATGAAAGGGTTTCCGCTGGTGATAATCCCCCGACAGCGAAGACTGCCCCTTGCCTTTGAATGGCAAAGACTGTTTAAGAATGTATGCAGCAATATTTAAGTTTTAAAAATGTCTGCAATGCACTGCATATATCAATGAACGACTAGCGGATAGGGAAAGTGTTAAAGCAGCGATGGGTAGTCCCCTTAGGGATGTAATGGGAGAACCTGGGACAATCTAGTTGGACAGAAAGCTGCGTTTTCTCTTTGTGAAACTCATGTCTCCGGGCTAAACCCCTGCTGGATTCTCTTTATCTGAGAGAAAGTAAGTATGTTAATTGCTTGAAACTGTAACCCTATATGATTGCTGGAACTCTAGGGCTAATAAGGCTGCGTTGACCTGTCTGGCTACCCGCAGGGTATAATTAGGTTCTTGAAAGAATAATAACTTCGTAACATGAAGTTTGTTTATCATTTCACACCACCCTTCCTTGCCAAATACTACAGTTAGAAAATCATATTCCCGTATCGGAAAGTCCCAATTTTCGCTGGAATGTCCCAATTTTTGTCACCTCAAAAAGGAGAGGCTGACCTACAATAAATGACTCACCTGAATTGGATGTCTAATGTGTAGCGACAGGATTTGGGTGTGCCTTAATTAACCCCATTTACGGATCTGGGGGGGTATATTTACTAAACTGCGGGTTTGAAAAAGTGGAGATGTTGCCTATAGCAACCAATCAGATTCTAGCTGTCATTTATTTAGTGTATTCTACAAAAGCTAGAATCTGATTGGTTGCTATAGGCAACATCTCCCTCTGGTCTCTGTAACAAGTATCCTTCTTACACTAATTTTCAGTTTTGGAGGACTAATTCACAGTCTTGCCATGTTCTCTCCATTTCTTTATTATGGGACTTTTAACTAGTCTTTAAAACCTTTTGACGCCCTTCCCCTGATGGGTGCTTTTCAATAACCTTTTTTTCGGCTTTGTTTTAAACGAACCTTGATCTTCATGATGAAGCTCTTATTTGGAAATGCACTAAACTGACTGTGGAACAGACACATTTCTTTTAAAGGAATTTGATCACTAATGAATTCAAGACCTATGTTAAAATGTAAATGGTATTGTTGCAGATGAATAGTAACTATCAGACGTGAACGATTTATTGTGTCAGCTGTTCCTGGGTCATAAGGTTCAGTCGAAGAGGGTAAATGCATGTTTTTTTTTCATATTTGGACAAATATTTAAATTTGCATTATAAATCACATACAGTATAAACCCAGTTTTACGGCCATTGTCAGTTGAATGAAATTTTCCAAATTTGGTTTGTTTTTATTTTCTTCTTATTTTTGACCTACAGCTTTATTACGTTATTACACCCAGACATTCTTTTCAGTTGGTGATGGCATCAGTTGGTAGATAGGATGCAAAGCCATCAGGTGCAGGAAGGAGCCCTCTGTGACATAATTGGGCTAAGCACATGGAGGTGGGCATGCGGGGGCGGGGCTTCACGATTAGCATAATTTTGTCCCCACCCCTAAATGATTGCCACTACGATGACACGATATTTGGGTCATTAAGCCCCACCCCCGCTACTTATCTATTGTGGGGTCGAGAACCGGGAGGTTATCCTGCTCTCCCGGGAGGTCTCCCAGAAATGCAGGAGCCTAGCGGACATTCCGGGAGAGTAGGCAACAATGCGTTAAATAAAAGCAGCTAATGAATCTCTAGAGACTGAAGTGTCTTTTACATTTCTGTCTCCATTACAGAAGTCAGGTTGTCTTACCTGTCAGTCAAAATGATCGTTGTTGAAGAGCAGAGTCCTAACACATTCCTTTGAACCATCATCCCACATCCTTAGTCACTGATTTTAATCAATCAACAGACAGCTATTTGCTCCACTGTAGGGCGGCTGAAGACTTTTCTTTTAACTTCCTATACTTGTTTACAAAATGGACACCACCAGCAAAGCAATCTCATAAGAAGCAGCCTCACCCAGCTTAAGAAAACGCAATCTTAAAGCTCGCAGTCAGGTGACCCAGAGATTGCAAAACTGACAAGTCAGCATACAATACCTAGCTATCACTTTCACTTGTTAATAGGCGTCTTTTCTGTGGAGGTTTTAAAATAAGTGCTTTAGTTTTTGAGTATAGAAACGGAGCCAGTCTTTGGTACGTACTTCATCATCATCATTATTTATTTATATAGCGCCACTGATTCCGCAGCGCTGTACAGAGAACTCATTCACATCAGTCTCTGCCCCATTGGGGCTTACAGTCTAAATTCCCTAATATACAAACACACACAGACAGAGACACACAGACTAGGCTCAATTTTGATAGCAGCCAATTAACCTACTAGTATATTTTTGGAGTGTGGGAGGAAACCGGAGCACCCGGAGGAAACCCACGCAAATACGGGGAGAACATACAAACTCCTCACAGATAAGGCCATGGTCGGGAATGGAACTCATGACCCCAGTGCTGTGAGGCAGAAGTGCTAACCACTGAGCCACCCTACTTACCCCACTCTATCCAAGCCTAATCCCCGAATCTGGGGGTCCCCCTGATTGTTAGACCTAAATGACAGAAACGACCAGCAATATAAGCGCCCCAAAACGCTGTCGATGAGATGTTGATTGGGATAGATGGAGAATTCGTTCGGAAGATGGGCATTTAACTGTAGGTGATCGTTATCTGACCGAACGAATGATGTCCTTCGTGATCCTGTGCCTAGCCAGACTTGGCAAATCACACACATGGCCAAATTTGCTAGAGAATTGCGAAAGATGGCACGCCAAGGCTAAGTCCAGACAAACATATTTTTGGAGATTATCCGATGTTCCGGATATGCCTTGAAAACAGTCTCCAATCACGTGAATGGGATTCTAAAGCCAACTCAAATTTTTCTTCTAAAAAACCTGGTACTGACGTGGAATATCAGGACCGGCTCATCGTCTACTCTCCCGGACACGGTGTGCGAGAAGGAAGACCTGTGGCTTTCTTAAAAACAGAAGAGAAGATGCGTTATTCGTCTAGACGCGGCGTAAAACGTGAATCCAGCGAAAATAAAGGTTGAACTCCTCTTACCCCTAGATGATCCTATCTTCTGTTTACATTCTTTCTTACTAAAATATGAGTTTGTACAGTTGTATACAGTTATCAGTACAAAACATATATTTTGTTTGGTTACCAAGCGCTGGTCTATATGTTTTGTCCCATGTCTCCTGTTGGGGTGGATTTGGTGCATGGTCTACTCTCTCCCGGCTGCCTATCAGGAGGGCATTGGTATAAAGGGGACTTTAAAGATCTGAAGGGATAGTTTAAGCACAAACTAAAAAGGCTTAAAATGCAATTGAGGTGTCCTCTGACTCTCTCTTAAATCGGGTGTTTTGGCCGAGCCCTGGAGTGGATATTTAAATGATTCATTTATCTCACGTCACTCTGGAGTGTCATCTTCATCAGCTATTTATATAGCGCCACTAATTCCGCAGCGCTGTACAGAGAGCTCACTCATATCAGTCACTGCCCCATTGGAGCTTACAGTCTAAATTCCCTACTATAGACACACAGACCGAGAGAGACTTAGGTCAATTTGATAGCAACTAATTAACCTTCAAGTATGTTTTTGGAGTGTGGGAGGAAACTGGAGCACCTGAAGGAAACCCACGCAAACACAGGGAGAACATACAAACTCCACACAGATAAGGTCATGGTCGGGAATTGAATTCATGACCCCAGTGCTGTGAGGCAGAAGTGCTAACCACTGAGCCACTGTGCTCCCCTTGTCAATCAAGCACATTAACACAAGACAGTGTTATGTGTGTGTTCTATACAATGCAGTAATCACCCAAGATTCCATTTCTACTAGTTACCATGAAAGCTATTTAATGCCAAGAATTCTTGTTCCACTGAACTCCTCAGTGATCTCAGAAACTCTGCACTTGTGATGTGGAAGTCAACCTGATTTACACAATATTGACTGTAAAAATTGTATAAATTAAGCAATACAACACACTTTTCTGTTCTCTTCAGAATTTAGCTGAAAGGGGTCAAAAGTTGACATGGTCTGAATAGATGTATTCTTAAGCGGGGTACACACTACACGGTTTTCGTCCAATAATCGGCTCAATCAGCCGACATACGTCCGCTCATTCAAAAGTCGGGTCAGTGTGTGCAGTGACACGATGGTCGAAAGTCTGCCCAAATGGACGATTGTCGCCTCATTTGGTTGGTCGTACCGTTTAATATTTTCGTTCCAATCTCGTTCCCGCTGTGTAGTGTGTATAAACTTCCGACCGATCCACAACAGTGAGTACGAAATTACAGTCATTGCTCACGACAACATGGCTGTAAAAAGTCGCTAAAGGGACGTCCGCTCTTCCCTTTATGGTCCTAAACAAGGCTAGTGTGTATGCAGTCCATGGACCGAGCGATCGGACCATCGATCACATGTAAAATCGCTCGGCATAAGAAGTTGGTGGAAAATTCTGTAGTGTGTACCCAGCTTTAGAAACCTGTTTACCCTATAAAGAAACTGTAAATAAGACTAAGGGTCATTACACTGTGTAACAGATGTTGTTAACAGGTATAAAAGCTCCTACTTGTCTGCACAAGGACAGACTTATCTCTGCTTGAGAAGTGTCCACAGCTGACGTGAATGCAATAAAGACTTCAGAAGACTTTGCAAGGCTGTGTACACACCAGACATTTTCTCCTGATGTGTTGTTATCTATAACGATTTTACAAACGACTGAAAAAGTCCCAATCAGCAGCCGATCCCTGTGTACACACTATACACGTCTTACACGATTTACCTTCAGATCTGTGCTCTTCATCTGTCATAACCATCGGCTGAAAAGATGGTGACTCTGCACACTGCATAGAGATCTATGAATACTGCCGGTCCTGAGTGCGTACACACTGCGGGATTGGAACGACATCATTCCATCTATGAACGAGATTTTTAGTCCGATTTAAAAATCAAATGAAATGATACGATGAGCTTTGGAACCATTCCTGTTCATCGTTGGAATGTACACACTAATGTATTTTCCCTGATAATCGGCTAAAAACACTATAGCATGTACCCAGCCTAAAACTTTGTGCCCTATCACTTGTTTTCGAAATCGCAGCAAAAATTGGCCCTAATGTTTCTGTATGTCTTCCTATATGACATTTAGATTGCAAGCTCTTTTTTTGTAACCTTGTAATCTGTTAAGCCGCTGTGCACACAGCAGACGCTCTATAAATAAAGCATACATACACTGTAGTACTGTGTTTGGACATAACACTCACAAGGACCTTGGAAATCGGTCTTGGTCAATAAGTAATTGCTGAATCACATAAAAGGAATATTACAGAGGTTATATAAAATTGGTGAGATGTTTACATGTAAACCAAGGCTTATTTGGTGTACATTTAACGGAGACGTGCCTGCTCAAAGCTACAAAGTGAGTCTGAAAACAATATAAAAGAATATAAGGGACAAAGGGTAAGAAAGGAGAGGGGGGGGGTACAAGGGGCAGCAAGATGTGACTGCAATAGAAGCGCTCACCTGTAAAAGGTAACCGACAACTCCATGTAAAGACTGGACCCATGGACTGGATAGAAGTTGGACACCCCATCGATAAATTACGTTCTTCCCAAGCCAATCTCGGATGTGTACGCCTGTATTTTACCCTTCTTACACAAGGGGGCGCAGTGCAGCGTGGTTCATTGGTAGATGCCTTATCTGTGATGTCATCACCGCAACACGGTCTTGAGCCCGTTTCCGTAGCACAAGAATCCTCTCTCCGTTCAATTTATCAGATATCGGACCCTCGCTCAGCTGGGCCTTTCTTATTACTATCGTTGGTTTGCAGGGACCATAGTGTTCCGCAGTGTTGGACAGCGGGGAAAATAGGACATGCATAAAACAGGGACATACAAGGTAGACAAAATAAATGCAGACGTGAAACAAAGGGTATGGAGGACCCTGCTCATGAGAGAGATTACATTGGAAGAGGGCACAGCTGAAACACAAGGGGACTCTAGTGTGCGTAGTCTAGGTGGAAGGTGGAAGTAGAGATCGCTCTAATAAAGAGATGTGAAGGCTTTGGGAGAGTCTGATTGGGCGTGGTAGGGAATTCCATAAGTGGGGAGCAGCACGGGAGAAGTCTTGTAGAAAGTTGGTCAACAGAGACCAGGCGCAGGTCAGTGGTAGACCTAACATGGCGAGAAGGAGAGATGAGATTTGAGATGTATCAAGGGGCGGTGCTGTTGAGGGCTTTCTAGGTAAGGGCGTGTAATTTGAATTGGATTCTGGAGGACACGGGGAGACGGTGTAGTGATTTCGAGCTGCGGATGTGGAGCGGCATGAGAAGGAATCAGGAGGATTGAAGCAGGGTTAGAGTATGTCGGAGCCCGTCTCAGCTGGGACTTTCTTCCTCTCTGCCTCACTTTTAAACATGTACAATATACTTTGTATTTGTTCTGCATTAACTTATTAGTTCTAAAAGGAGTCTCCATAGGATTTATTTTTTTATTATGGTATATTGACTTCTTCATGTGGCATTTGCGCTTATTGCCAGGATCTAGTTGGTTATAGCAGTGGTTAGTGCAGAAAAATGGCTATAGTCTGATGGAGTCCAGGTTTCTGAGGTTTTGGAATCTGTAGGATTATCACAGATGTCTAGGTTTGATTGAGTGGTCTTTGACGTCATTGCAGAGACCTAATCGGTAAAATAAAATAGGGGATAGGTCACGTGACGCAATGACTTATAGATTCGGCATTGACATCTCAACTCTCACCCTTACTGTCATGTAATTCCTTACCAAGTCGCTTAACTAGAGCGAAGCCCTCATATATTCATCTCATCACGTAGGTGGATGACCATGCTTAATGGACGACACAATAAGCAAAAACACGTCTTTACCACAATTGACAAAAACATAAACTGTAGCCAATGGAGTCATATAATACATCGTATTTTATTCATCTCTCCATAGGCCATAATAGTTGTAAATTTGAATGAATTGCACAGATTATATCTTAATTTCTTAATTAATGGAATCATTTAGTTTATTAAACATTTGCTACAGACTCTGGCTATTGTATACCCGGTATTTGGGAGACTGTATTTCTCAGCCCCAATTTAGAGACTGCGTAGAAGGCGTAAGTAATTTCATTGGGTCTGGAACTATCTGACTGGACTGGAACTAACCACCAATCAGAGTGCAGGATACTGTCACATGGCCACTACAGTGCTCCCAGAGACAATGAGAGACCGTAGAAGGCGTAAGTAATTTAATTGAGTCTGGAACGATCTGACTGGACTGGAACTAACCACCAATCAGAGTGCAGGATACTGTCACATGGCCACTACAGTGCTCCCAGGAACAATGAGAGACCGTAGAAGGCGTGAGTAATTTAATTGGGTCGCTACCACAGATTTGGGGTCTGATATTGACACCAATGGAGATCAGGGAAGGGAGAACTCGCCTAGATTGAGTCCTCCTTGAGAGAAAAGTCTATTTCTGCCCCTGCCCCGATTGACACTACTGTTTTCCATTTGCTCAATGTCAGCAGAATGATACACCCGTCGCACATGTATTAGAGAACTTTTCCATGTAATGAATGATAAGTTAATTATTAACTTTGAAGCAATTACTGTTGGACTCTTTGACAGAGTTATGCAGCAATATTATTAGACAAAATACACACAGAGGAGAACGGCTATTTGCAAACCGGTAGAAACTGGAAATAATTAAAAGCCCTAATTTGCTCTTCTCCTGTAAACTCGTTGCAATTCTCAAGAACTGAACGAGACCTGTTTTCAGCCTCTGGGGTATATTTACCAAACTGCTGGTTTGAAAAAGTGGGGATGTTGCCTATAGCAACCAATCAGATTCTAGCTGTCATTTTGTAGAATGTACTAAATAAATGATAACTAGAATCTGATTGGTTGCTATAGGCAACATCTCCACTTTTTCAAACCCGCAATTTAGTAAGTCTAGCCCTCAGACTCAGATCTCTCCCAAGACTTGATAATCAAGTTTATTTTTGTCATGTTTAAAGATTTAAAATATTTTAATTGTCACAATTCTTCTATACTGTATTTAACGATGTTCCGCCCCGAATTTCCTAATCTACCGCACCCAATTCTAGATTGCCGATTAAACATGAATAGCAAAACAACACCAATGCAATTTTGCCAAACAACACAATAATAACACAATTAACATGTTACAGCTATCTTGAATCTTTCTACAAAAAATAAATAAATTATGAAATGCAAACTAAAAATTGGTTCGGTCATCGACCGGACTGAAATTACTCAGTGTTTGCGTTTTTTTGTGGAACATGGATACTGTATAAAAGTATTTAAAGACAACTTTAAAATCCATAACTCATATTAAAATATTTTCCTTAATTACGGACTTTCAACCACTCCCAGACATGCATTGGCACAGTTTTGGAGCAGAATTTTTGATTTGTTCAACTAATATGCTGTTCTTTCCGCATGACCTAAATACAAGTTGTTTGAGAAGATTGTAATCTTTTGGTCATTTGCATATAATCTCCGCATATCATCTTGAATAATTGTATTTTGCAATGTTGTTGAATGGCTTTTCAGATATGCTGCCAAGCCTCGGTTGTCCTTGAAAACAACAACTAGTGTATACATTGGTGGTTCATTTGGTATAGGAGAGAGATTCTGTGCGGAACACTTCATCATCATCATCATCATCATCATTTATTTATATAGCGCCACTAATTCTGCAGCGCTGTACAGAAAACTCACTCACATCAGTCCCTGCACCATTGGAGCTTACGGTCTAAATTCCCTAACATACATACACACACACACAGACACACACACACACACACACACACACACACACACAGACAGAGAGAGACTAAGGTCAATTTTGATAGCAGCCAATTAACCTACTAGTACTACATCCACAGAAGGTCTGCGGTTAGTTCTCCAAGATGTTTGGAACAACCTCCCTGCCCAGTTCCTTTAGAAACTGTGTGCAAGTGTAACTAGATGAATTGATGCTGTTTTCAAGGCAAATGATGGTCACACCAAATATTGATTTGATATAGATTTCTCTTCTGTTCGTTCAGTTTGCATTTTGTTAATTGATAAAAAAATAAACTATTAATGCTTCTATTTGCATTGTATTACTTATTACTTTTTTGCATTTTATTACTTATTACTTTGCAGCATTTTTTCCACACCTGCCTGAAACTTTTGCACAGCATTGTATATAAATGGGATAATGGCTTACTGGTCAGCAGTCAACTGCATTATTTAGAAATCTAAAGCTGGGTACACACTACAGGGCTTTTGTCCAATAATCGGCTCAACCAGTCGACAAACGACCGCTCGTTCGAAAGTCGGGCCAGTGTGTGCAGTGACACGATGGTCGTAAGTCTGCCCAAATGGACGATTGTCGCCTCATTTGGTTGGTCGTGCCGTTTAATAGTTTCGTTCCAATCTCGTTTCTGTTGTGTAGTGTGTATAAACTTCCGACCGATCCACAACAATCCTCCGATACTACCTTATATACTTCCGAAATTGCAATCATTGCTCACGACAACATGGCTGTAAAAAGTCGCTAAAGGGACGTCCGCTCTTCCCTTTATGGTCTAAAACAAGCCTAGTGTGTATGCAGTCCATGGACCGAGCGATCGGACCATCCATCGCATGTAAAATCGATCGGCATAAAAAGTTGGGGGAAAATTCTGTAGTGTGTACCCAGCTTAAGACTATTTATTTGTCCCAGCCTATTGGGCAGTACCGCTTAATGGGAATTTCCTTTGAATTTATTTCACAGGTGATTTTTTTTTTAAAGCAAACGCTCAATCTCATTAATTCCTGAGCAGCCAGGAGGGATGACAGTGACTGAAAACAGACCAGCTCCCTCCACACTGAGAAATCCCTGCAGGGTGTTTTATTTGCATTCTTGCATGGAACTCGAATGTCTTCTGCATTCTAAACTCCCATTATGCTTCTTTATGTTATTTTTGCCGCTCTACGTGTGATTTTATACAGTTCCTATGTGTTTTGGCAACAGTCTGATAACTAGCCGCCCCCCCCCCGTGACCGTCAACCCCAATAAAGACAGTAAGAAAACGCCAGATCCAGACTCACCGTAACCATAACCATTGTGGGCGGTCATCCTTCTTGGCACCCTAGCCACTTTGGATCCCACCCTCCATTCTTTAGTTTTGCACAAATGACCCCCATAAGTTGGTGTTGTGCGCTTCAGGGGGGTGTCATGGGCAATCCTTTGGTCATCCGCCAACTGGGACTTGCGATGGTGCCAACAGAGGTCTCCATCGGTCAACCTACCCCTCTCCGCGCTCTCCATAACGGACTCACCTTCTTGTGTGGAGCTGTTGGGTATGCTGGGTTCTATCACATAATAGGTGACTTTGCTCCATTATCGTTCTCTGAGCTGCAGGAGAAAAGCCACCTGCTCAAAAAATAAGTTTGACCAACATCTCCAAATTCGTCACTTGGTCCACGCCTTAAAGTTGCGCCAACAAGAAAGCTTTCTTAAATTGAGTGTACGTGCACCTACAACCCTAGCTGCAAGGCCTCTATGCCCTTACTTTACCACCCAATCTTGGTTCCTGAGCACCTGCCCAAATACCCCCAAATATCTCCAATCGATGTTGGTGCCTAGGTGTTTACGTCGATACTCATAATTCTTCTACTAACATACAAGGCCGTCAACAAAATTGCACCGACATACATCTCCTAACTTGTCTCAAAATATCTCCCGACTCGACACCTCCGTTCTGCACAAGATCTGCGTCTCTCTTCCACTCTCATCACATCCTCCCATTCCCGGTTACAGGACTTTTTTCGGGCTGCACCCACTTTGTGGAATTCCCTCCCTCACACAATAAGACTCTCCTCTGGTCTTCAAACCTTCAATCGTTCTCTGAAAACCCACCTCTTCAGACAAGCTTATAATATTCCTCAACCACCCTCTTAATCTCCCTAGGTTACCCTATTACCACCCTCTACACAGCTAACACAAGACAACAACCCTCTGACCAACATTGCTGTGTGACTGATCACACAGCCCACTGAATACTTTTACCTTTGCATTCTAGCTGGTCCAGTCTGCAATATGATGTAGCACATGCCCTTGTGTTTCAAACTCCTATTGTCCCATAGATTGTAAGCTTCCGAGCAGGGTTCTCTTACCTCTCTGTCTGTATGTATTACCCAGTATTGTTTTATTAATGTTTGTTCCCGATTGTAAGGCGCTACGGAATTATAAATAAATGTTGATGATGATGATGACTTCTGGCGGACATGTCCCAAAATTAACTCATTTTGGGATGAAATAAAGTGGTTTATCTCCAGAAAGGACTATATTAACAACAACAACTTTCACACTGTTTGGGATTCCTGGTATTCACATTTCAACACCTGACTCCCAGGCACGTCATAAAGCATTTCATTTTATAAATACCCCCCTTCCCCCCCAGCACAACCCATCCATATTCGCATTAAACACAATTCACAGGGTTTCTTTTTCTGTCTGTCTATTGAACTAATCTTTATGGTCTAAACTACTGAAGCACGGTTTGTAATTCACCGCTAATTACCTTGTCTCGCACAACAATGTGTTATCTAACTGTTTCCACCTGTCATCGCTTGCTCTGTATTCTGGATTATTTAATTGTTAAACGCTTTGAATAATAAATGAAATGAAGAGAATTAAAAAAGAAAATCTAAAAAATGATTTATTCACAGAATAAAGCGTTTTATTGTGGGATCATGGGATAGAGATAAAATTACAAGTACCACTGTGATACTGGTCAAGTAGGCTTCCCAATCTTACCGCCGGCAGGGTTACCACAAGCGCCGTTTGTTGAAAGAGTTCATATAAGATACGATACATAAATAATTGACCCACTTCTGACCCACTACATACAGCTAATAACGCAAAGTAACACAATCTAAACCACAGAACCCCCCAAATACCGTATTGATCTCACCAACCACAACTAACGAGCCAAGATTATTTGCACCACAAGACTTACAACCCTGAACGTCCCCTTTTCTCATTTTCTATTTAGATCGTTAAATACACCCTTCATCCTTGTGCCACGGAACTCCGAACTACTACCCAACAAAAGGTCCTGGAACTTCCATCCTCCACCGTAGGCATCACCACACAACTCACCTACACAACAAGCACAAACAGTCCCAAAACCCCACTTACATAGATAATTGGTTTTGCCGGGAATACAAAAGTGATCGTTTGCAGAGGTCTTTAATGAACATGAATCTCATGGTCTGTGAATATAGTCATACAGCTTTCGTCTTGGGTGTGTACACTTCTGTCTGCCACTGATGCTGATGTCTCGGTGATATGACCCCAGGCGGGTAATATCTCCTGGCACAGAAAGGAGACGGGCAAAGCGTTGGTAGAGGGAGTAAACAACTTGCAACATAAAAATGATGAAAGGTTGAAAATGTGAAAAGTAACACCTTATTCAATAATTAAATGACTTGTTCTGGGAGTGGTAATGAAGATCAGAATAGTTAATTATCTTATTATGGTGTGTCTATAGTCTAATCTATCACTAGTAGAGAAGAGTGAAACATTTGCAAAACTCTATATACTCTGCAAAGCTTTTCGTCACGCCTGTTTTTTTTAAAAAACAATATATTATACTGTGTTATACACACACTAAGGATTCTATAAAGTGGAGAAAGTAAATTTAACTGGCTCAAAACTGGAGGTATTTTTAGAGACTATGGTAAAAAATGATGACTATTTTTAAGGACAGTTTATGGTTTCCTATAGAATCCCATGAGGAGTATGGCACTACAGAAACATTACCTGATACTCCTACCTGGGACTTCTTAGAACGTCCAACACATGGAAACCAATAGTTGGTCCTGGAATACGAATATCCAGACGTCCAGGATTATCACAGACGTTCTTAAGGCTTTCTGGGATTGGATCCCTGGTACTGACAATCTCTGACCAGTAGCTCGCTGTCAGTTCATAACAGGGGTGGTAGTGGCTCAAGGTCTGTCTACACCCAAGCTAGGCAACCCCTGGTTCCACAGATGTTGGAAAACACAGGTGCCAGTGTGCCAACTAGTCTACAAGAACTGGGTAGCTATACACATTTGACCTTGACAATCACTGCGAAAAATCTGATTAACAGCTGAATGTCTCCGGAAATGATTTTAAAAGCAGGCCGGTTGTGTTTAACGAGTGTAAATTTAAGACAAGTGGACAACCACCTAAAAACGCTAGCGGCTCGTCCACCAAAACATAATGCCAGTAGCTGAAGCTTATTAATTTGACCTCTCTATAACTTGGCGGAGAGGACTTTATAGTTTATAGAAGTCCATCATCTTCATTCAACTTCATTCTAATAATGGATCCAATCAAGAAAGGATCCAACTATCCAGAGCCAATACTAACGAACTTCTGAACCTACAAGCACATACCACGTCTTAATGGTTTGCACATGCTAATTTGAGCCGTGATTAATCAGCTAACGATGCTTTGTTAAAGTCCCTTGGAGAAGGGTGGGAACAGCAACGGTCATAGAATTTCGATGGAATGTGTGTGCTGGGCGTGTAGAATTGTTTCTACCAAATATTAAAAAGAAATTAGGCTAAAATCATCCATTAAAATACATAAGAAGTCGCAAGGAATGTAAAGGTGGGTGCTGTATTGACCAAGGAATGAAGAATTGTGTAAGCATCAAAAGGATGGACCTTAAGACGACCTCTAGCTTCCTACATGTACTGTAGGTCTGCAAAGCATCTTCTACTGATGACATTTACAGGAAAGGTCTGCTTTTTGGAAGCACAAAGCAGTTCCTATGTAAACACACTGTCGCTATGAAAGGGTGTACGGTATGTAATTATATTTATGGGAACGTAAAGCGTTTGGTATTTTCAAATATTTGCACAAATTTACTTTTGATTTAATCCAAAAAAACAACAAAAAATGCAAAACCTGTATTTACAGAAATGGCCCCAGGGTGTTTTTCCCTGGAGAGAAAGGGATTTTGCAAGCTTTATACAAAACACCTCCCAGACTCAAATTTTGTAAGAGTGACCTGGAACATTTAACATCAGCAACTTACCCCTGGGTGGCCCCTAAACTGGGGGGGGGGGGGGGCAGGTGGATCATGAAACACAATTGTTTTTTTTATCCGAAATGTATTAGTTATCAAGAGGAATTAGTAGTTCTACATTGCCCCAAAATCTTGTGTTTTGGGAGCTTATCAGAACTAAGGAAAGATAAATGGGATCAATTTATGAAAGTTTTAGCAATTACAATGATGACGGCAATTTTTGAAAGTTAATTATCGCAACAGTATTGGCGAAAGGCAGCTGAGTACTACAACTGTGCAGGTGATACTAGTTCGGAGCGTTAGTAGTATTAGTCACTTTACCGGGACACCCTGCGCAATGGATAAAAGCAGAGATTTTAGTTTTCAAGTATTTATTATTAACCTAAATAACATTAATTTCCAGTCATTTCCAGTCAATTTTTGACAAGTGACAAGAACACTGCTACCCCTCCTGTTTCTGTATGAGCAATGGCACTGAGCAATGTCACTGAAGACTGGAGAGTGACAAGAACACTGCTACCCCTGTTTCTGTGTGATCAATGGCACTGAGCAATGTCACTGGAGACTGGAGAGTGACAAGAACACTGCTACACCTGTTTCTGTGTGATCAATGGCACTGAGCAATGTCACTGGAGACTGGAGAGTGACAAGAACACCGCTACCCCTGTTTCTGTGTGAGCAATGGCACTGAGCAATGTCACTGGAGACTGGAGAGTGTCAAGAACACTGCTACCCCTGTTTCTGTATGAGCAATGGCACTGAGCAATGTCACTGGAGACTGGAGAGTGACAAGAACACCGTTACCCCTGTTTCTGTGTGAGCAATGGCATGTCACTGGAGACTGGAGAGTGACAAGAACACTCCTACCCCTGTTTCTGTGTGAGCAATGTCACTGGAGACTGGAGAGTGACAAGAACACCGCTACCCCTGTTTCTGTGTGATCAATGGCACTGAGCAATGTCACTGGAGACTGGAGAGTGACAAGAACACTGATACCCCTGTTTCTGTGTGAGCAATGGCATGTCACTGGAGACTGGAGAGTGACAAGAACACTCCTACCCCTGTTTCTGTGTGAGCAATGTCACTGGAGACTGGAGAGTGACAAGAACACCGCTACCCCTGTTTCTATGTGAGCAATGGCACTGAGCAATGTCACTGGAGACTGGAGAGTGTCAAGAACACTGCTACCCCTGTTTCTGTGTGATCAATGGCACTGAGCAATGTCAATGGAGACTGGAGAGTGACAAGAACACCGCTACCCCTGTTTCTGTGTGAGCAATGTCACTGGAGACTGGAGAGTGACAAGATCACGACTACCCCTGTTTCTGTATGAGCAATGGTACTGAGGAATGTCACTGGAGACTGGAGAGTGTCAATAACACTGCTACCCCTGTTTCTGTGTGATCAATGGCACTGAGCAAAGTCACTGGAGACTGGAGAGTGACAAGAACACCGCTACCCCTGTTTCTGTGTGAGCAATGGCACTGAGCAATGTCACTGGAGACTGGAGAGTGACAAGAACACGACTACCCCTGTTTCTGTGTGATCAATGGCACTAAGCAATGTCACTGGAGGCTGGAGAGTGTCAAGAACACTGCTACCCCTGTTTCTGTATGAGCAATGACACTGAGCAATGTCACTGGAGACTGGAGAGTGACAAGAACACCGTTACCCCTGTTTCTGTGTGAGCAATGGCATGTCACTGGAGACTGGAGAGTGACAAGAACACTCCTACCCCTGTTTCTGTGTGAGCAATGTCACTGGAGACTGGAGAGTGACAAGAACACCGCTACCCCTGTTTCTATGTGAGCAATGGCACTGAGCAATGTCACTGGAGACTGGAGAGTGACAAGAACACCGCTATCCCTGTTTCTGTGTGAGCAATGGCATGTCACTGGAGACTGGAGAGTGACAAGAACACTCCTACCCCTGTTTCTGTGTGAGCAATGTCACTGGAGACTGGAGAGTGACAAGAACACCGCTACCCCTGTTTCTATGTGAGCAATGGCACTGAGCAATGTCACTGGAGACTGGAGAGTGACAAGAACACTCCTACCCCTGTTTCTGTGTGAGCAATGTCACTGGAGACTGGAGAGTGACAAGAACACTGCTACCCCTGTTTCTATGTGAGCAATGGCACTGAGCAATGTCACTGGAGACTGGAGAGTGACAAGAACACTGCTACCCCTGTTTCTGTGTGATCAATGGCACTGAGCAAAGTCACTGGAGACTGGAGAGTGACAAGAACACCGCTACCCCTGTTTCTGTGTGAGCAATGGCACTGAGCAATGTCACTGGAGACTGGAGAGTGTCAAGAACACTGCTACCCCTGTTTCTGTGTGATCAATGGCACTGAGCAATGTCAATGGAGACTGGAGAGTGACAAGAACACCGCTACCCCTGTTTCTGTGTGAGCAATGTCACTGGAGACTGGAGAGTGACAAGATCACGACTACCCCTGTTTCTGTATGAGCAATGGTACTGAGCAATGTCACTGGAGACTGGAGAGTGTCAATAACACTGCTACCCCTGTTTCTGTGTGATCAATGGCACTGAGCAAAGTCACTGGAGACTGGAGAGTGACAAAAACACCGCTACCCTTGTTTCTGTGTGAGCAATGGCACTGAGCAATGTCACTGGAGACTGGAGAGTGACAAGAACACCGTTACCCCTGTTTCTGTGTGAGCAATGGCATGTCACTGGAGACTGGAGAGTGACAAGAACACTCCTACCCCTGTTTCTGTGTGAGCAATGTCACTGGAGACTGGAGAGTGACAAGAACACCGCTACCCCTGTTTCTATGTGAGCAATGGCACTGAGCAATGTCACTGGAGACTGGAGAGTGACAAAAACACTGCTACCCCTGTTTCTGTGTGATCAATGGCACTGAGCAATGTCACTGGAGACTGGAGAGTGACAAGAACACTGCTACCCCTGTTTCTGTGTGAGCAATGGCACTGAGCAATGTCACTGGAGACTGGAGAGTGACAAGAACACTGCTACCCCTGTTTCTGTGTGAGCAATGGCACTGAGCAATGTCACTGGAGACTGGAGAGTGACAAGAACACTGCTACCCCTGTTTCTGTGTGAGCAATGGCGCTGAGCATTGTCACTGGAGACTGGAGAGTGACAAGAACACTGCTATCCCTCCTGTTTCTGTGTGAGCAATGGCACTGAATCTCCTGGGTAGGGAGGTACTTATGGAATCCAAAACCCGCGAGATCCGACAACGCAACAATGACGTTTTGCCTCCATTCAGAGCCGAGGACGCGCAAAAGTACCGAGCCGGCTCGTGAGCCTACTCAGATCCCCTAAGAACGGGTGAGCTCATTTTTCAGAAAACCATGCTCAGGCTTTTATATATATATATATATATACTGGGCCATCTTTTCCATTGGGCACGATGGGCAGGTGCCTGTGGGCCCCACAGGCAAGGGGGCCCCATAGGCAGGACTCTTAATTAGAATAAATACTCCTGCAAAAGAAAAAACCTGCAAAAAAACCTTCAAGGGTCACTGAGCAAGTAAATCTATCTATATCTATCTATCTAAATCTATTTATCTATATCTATCTATATCTATCTATTTATATCTATCTATATATCTATCTATATATATATTTGTATATATATATATATATATATATATATATATATATATATATATATATATAGATAGGGGCCCCGGTGCACGGCTTTGCCCGGGGGCCCATAATGTTGTTAAGATGGCCCTGTATGTATATATATATATATATATATATATATATATATATATATATAGTGTTAATTATTATAGAGTGTTTTTTAAAGCCAGATCAACAAGTATTTAGACTGGAATCCATTATGCATGCTGTTAGTTGCATTGCATATCTGCTGCCAGATACGTTCCTGGAATGCTAGTGAATGCCATTGCCTGTTAACCTCCACACAATGATAAGGTTTATGTACATCATTCGTCTGCTCATGCTGTGAAATAGATGAAACAAGAGATGTGAACGATGATAGCACAGAGGCCTGTTTCATAGTATGTATCAGGAGATCCGTCTGGAGGGATTCTAGGGCGTAATTCTTATTATCACTAAATCATCGCTCTGGATGACACAGGAGTTATGTCTGATGATAAACTGATGCATAGTTCATGGACAACAAGATGCTGCTACATATATACTGTATTTCTAAGGAGTTAACTTAACCCTGCAATGGCGGCACTTTTCTCTTACCATCCGGGAGAATCCAAAATGGAGGCGGTGTGGCCACCGTGATTCCATTGGCCAGTCAGGATCTGTGCAGCCACTCTATTGGTTCTTCATTTCCTGCCCCTCCTCCAGTCCCCAGGCTTCAATTAGCTCGGTGGTAGAACATTCTGTGGCCAATCAGGTCATCAGAATGCTCACAGCGGCACAGATTATTTTAGGAGATGAGTGTGCTGATCACTGTGGGAGGCAGTGACCTGTCCACACGACCGATTGGGAGCTGCATGTGACAGGGACAGAGACATGATGTGAGCTAGACAGTGGGGGATACAGAGTCCCCCCATTGGCAAAAGATGTACCTTGGATGTTTTGGTCCCTGAGTGGGCGAGATTTCCGTCAAAGTGGATAGGATTGTGGAGAAAGATGGCGGCGTAGGTGGAGCAGCAGTAGTTTTTACAGGCTGAGGGGGAGGAGTTGGGGGGAAGGAGGGCTACCTCATTGGGGAGCAGTCCTACAATGAGAGATTATTTTGCGGAGCGTGGTTACGAAAATGGGATAAAAGGGGTGGAAAGGACAGTGTCTCTTGCTGTCCGGTGGGGCTGGCGGCCATTTTCTTCTGCCAATTGACTTGAATTTTGTACAAGTTAAGAGATGACACTCTGCGGGTCCTTTAATGGGACTCCGTTGGTGGAAAAAAAAGCAATGTAATGGATGTTTTCACACACAACAGCGCCACGTGTAATAAAATTTATACAATCTGACGGCGCTAACCAGGTCACCGAAACGGTCATCCTGAATGACCCACCTGTTGACATGACTCCTGTGATTTCCAGTCACCCCAGTCATCTCTATCAGGGACGTGCATTGTTCAAAACTGCAAATGGTGCATATACAGTATTTTATTGTCCCATCCAGGACTTTCAATTGCTTTGGGACTGTGTATGTATCTAAAATGTCTTTTATATTTAGAGGTAGTCTGATGACTGCTTACTGATATACATTTGATATTTTAGGCTTATATGTAATAAATATGAATTCATCTTTATAAAAAAAAGTGAGGTTATCTCACACATACCAAGTTATTACTCCAGGAGAAAACGCAGGATTTGTAGCAGGGGGTTTCCACACCACGCCGCCAGTGGGCATGACCAGCATGCATGGGGGTGTGGCTATAATTGTAGACAGTGCTTGGCTGCTCTCCAACTCTTCCTATCCCCATAATATACATAGGCAATGCTGCATGCACTACTGTTAGGTGCACGCAGCTCTCTCTTTTCAAGCAGAGCCGTGTGAAGTGGGGGCAGGGTCCAGCCACCTCAATTATACAGTGCCCCAGGCTTGAAGGGGAGTTTCCAGGCCTAGGAAACCCCCTCCCCCCCTCGGTTTGCCTATGTACTAACTCCCTCTGGGTGATCCCAGAAGTGTCAGGATGAAGGGGAGCGCTTCATTTTGTCCCCGCGACGTAATGACTCGAAAGCGGTGTCTTGCCGCCGGGGACCAAAATGACTCCATTCACTGCAAAATCATGTCGTAGAGGCTCCCATCCGAAGTGGGCAGGATGACCTGTCTTCCGGGGAGTCCAGGAGAATGGGCAAGAATGGTTTATCTTTTAATTTATTAAAGACATGTTGGGCTGGATGCAACGTACACCAGTTTGTGGAGCATAAATTCATGCTGTGCATGCGCACATAGGGAAGGAACGTATATGCGTGAATGCGGACTGACGCGTTTCTGGCAATGGTGCATGCTTATAACTGGAGATGGGAGACAGGGGAAGGAAAGGATGTGCACTCGCACATACAGGGTGGGAGGTTGGACTGACATGTGACATTTACACTTTTGCAAAGTGCAACTCTCCAGACGACTGTCCGCTGTTCTAGCTTTCAGATGCGTCCCCCAGCGCGGAAAGCAGCGACCTCAATGTACGTCAATACTCACGGAGTAAAACCAAGGTATGTGTTCATAAGCGAGGCCCAACTCGCTGTTCCTCGATTCTAGTAGAGTTTACTCACTTTACAATCTATACCATTGTGTTACAGTCACATACTTCCCCTCCAGTTGACCTAAAAGATCTGCCGGGAGATTAATTGCTGTCACATTGTTGAGATGGTTGACAGTGAACCATGTACAGAGCGGCTCTGTGTATATCATATCTTCAGTGTTCCCATGATTGGCGAGCAAGGGGTCACATGTGCCCTACGATTGGTCGTGAGCGTGTCAGATATCGGATCTCACCCTACCCTGGGGCACCGTCTTCTTCCAGGACGTCTCATGACTGCCGAGCCCCCTGGCTAATTGTAATAAATATACTGAATTCGACTGGGGTTACCACCCCCTTCATATTACGTCAATGTATTGGCTTATATATGTCCAAATACAGCTTTTACTAAACTAATCTTATTGAGACTGTTAAAACATCCTGCTTTATCTCGGACATAGGTGGAATCGTATCAGTAGAAACCAAGATCGTATTCTTCCCTCTATAGCATAAATTTATTCATGCGCTATAATCTTCGTAATAAATATAGTGTCAATTTATTTATTTTTTAAATTGTAAAACGTTAATACAGAATAATAGTGTAATTAAACCAATGGGATATTGTAGGATTACTGTTCTAATCAGGCTGCTTTAAATGCCAGACTATAGGAAGCCCTCTTTGTTTGATATGGAAGACAGTGGGCAGCAGAGTGGCTCAGTGGTTAGCACTTCTGCCTTACAACACAGGGGTCATGAGTTCAATTCCCGACCATGACCTTATCTGTGTGGAGTTTGTATGTTCTCCCTGTGGTTGCATGGGTTTCCTCTGGGTGCTCCGGTTTCCTACCACACTCCAAAAACATACTGGAAGGTTAATTGGCTGCTATCAAAATTGACCCTAGTCTGTGTGTGTGTATATGTTAGGGAATTTAGACTGTAAGCTCCAATGGGGCAGGGACTGATGTGAGTAAGTTCTCTGTACAGCGCTGCGGAAATAGTGGCGCTATATAAATAAATGATGATGATGATGATGATAAGACCCTCTCAAGGTGATATAAATATTTAAAGAAATATTTCAGTATGTCTAGATGTTTTAAACTTGTAGGAGCACACGTCACAGTAGGAGATAATCAGGAGCCAGACAAGTTATATAAATTTGTGTATTATACTTATTGCCTGAATAGCCAGGTCTTGAGGTCTTGTTGTTTGTTTGTATTAATTGCAGATAACCCTGTAACCTCTTATGGAGACAAAGAACACATCTGAAGGTAGAGGACTTCATGAAATGTCAACAATTCCTTCCTTGCATCTGCTGGAAATGAAGGGCGGCCTTTACAGTTCACTCTCCGGCTTCACAAATCAAGCTGAACCAACGCCCATTGTCAAACCAATGGAGGCGACCAATCGGAGAGCAGCTCCGGAAAGCTTCTGATGACAGCCTGTGACTGTGAGTCACAAACAGGTATCGCTGGTGATTGATGGACATCTCTGGCAGTCAAAAGTTCAGCAACTACTTGCCTCCATCAGTAGACACAGAGTGCACTCTGGTGACTTTTCACTAGACCAAAACAGATACTCCTTAGATAGCACAAGCGTGCACAAGCATGCGGGAGGGGTCGGTCCTATAGCGGGCTATTTCGGGCTGGGTCACCTGCATTTTTTTTCCTTTAAAATGTTCCTAATAATCTGCTGAGTCGAGCCCCGGGGAAGGATATCACTCTGTCCTCCAATCATTGTCAGTTTTATCATTGACAAAATCACTGTAGATGGTTTCAGATTAGTCCATTGTTCTCTTGTTATTAAAACAGAAACATGGCAGCTAAGTCATGCAGTCATGCTTGCCAACTCTCCCGGAATGTCCGGGAGACTCGGTTGAGTCTTCCTAGTGAAGTGGGCAGAATTAGGTCCAAAAGCCTGCGATTCTCCGGGAATCACGGCACTTGACCCCGTCCCCCCGCTGTAAAATGATGCGTCTGCGTCATTACGTCATGAGGGGGGGGCTCCAAAATGATGCGATTTTCGGAGCCCTGCCCCCCGCACGCCCACCTCCCCCCGGAGGCTCCCGGACGCCAACTACAAAAAGTTGGTAAGTATGAGCTAACTTTGTTCATCCTATAAACTGTATTTCCTTTTCTGCTTCATCTGTGGTTACATTCTATTCCGACTATTTTATTCTAGATGCAAAGGGGCGTTATTGGGAAATATCAGGTAAGCTAAAAACAATATATTTCCCGCAGGAGTTCCCTTGACTAGTAAAATCATGTCAAGCAGGCTTTGTTCAATATTATTGGCTTTGTAAAGACAAACATTATAAATATTGTATTGTTTTTTTACGTGATAACCTGGTGACAAGGGGCTTGATTTATTAGGGAAAGTTAAGCAAAAAATTGGGTAAGTTTTCTTACTCAAATTTTTCTGGGCAAAACCATGTCCCAATGCAAGGGGTGCAAATTAGTTTATTACTTTGCACATAAGTTAAATACTGGCTGTTTTTTCATGTAGCACACAAATACTTGATAGCTTACTTGTACACTGAAATTTAAAGTAGATCTAGAACATGTCCTACCCCAACTGTAAATCTGCCATCACATTTTAAATTTACCCCTCCCTCCCTCCAATGCAACATGGTTTAGCCTTACTTACTTTTGAGTACTTTTTGAGTCTGGCCGAACATGCGCTCACAGTTTATTGGGCATCAAGGAAAATACAACATCTATTTAGGAAAAAGTTCTTGTGTGCTCATCTCACTCATATCACGGAACGCACCAGGTACAAATGCTCTTTAAAATCTTTAGCACATGGTGGAACAAGAAGTAAAGTCACTTTGAAGTTAAGTCATCATCACCATTTATTTATATAGCTCCACTAATTCCGCAGCGCTGTACAGAGAACTCACTCCCATCAGTCTCTGCCCCATTGGAGCTTACAGTCTAAATTCCCCCACACACACACACAGACAGAGAGACACAGGCAAGGGTCAATTTTGATAGGAGCCAATTAACCTACCAGTATGTTTTTGGAGTGTGGGAGGAAACTGGAGCACCCGGAGGAAACCCACGCACACATGGGGAGAACATACAAACTCAACACAGATAAGGCCATGGTCGGGAATTGAACTCATGACCCCAGTGCTGTGAGGCAGAAGTGCTAACCACTGATGATGATGATGATGATCTACACCATAAAACTTAGTGAAGTTTCCATCACTGGGTACTAGAAACTACGGTAAAATGTTAAATTGAAATATACCATCTACTGTGAGATTCATCACAGTCT
Organism: Mixophyes fleayi; assembly: GCF_038048845.1. Taxonomy (NCBI): domain Eukaryota; kingdom Metazoa; phylum Chordata; class Amphibia; order Anura; family Limnodynastidae; genus Mixophyes; species Mixophyes fleayi. Next base: position 74,799,979 of record NC_134413.1, read on the forward strand.
CGTCTATAAACCGTTCTTTGGAGATAGGTTTGCTCCTTGTTTTATAGAAACTATTTGGGTTAAGGGAGCGTGTTGCTACCCGTAGACGGTTAAAGATATAAAAATAAATAGATAAGTCCTTTCATATTCCATTCACTGGTACCCACAGCTACAACTTCAAATACTTCCGTGCCTGTTTGATCAGCTATACTTTGCAATCATTCCTGGAATTCAGAAAATTTTTAATTAAATAATAATAATGATCTTTCGTCGGTGGGCCTCATTGGTTCGCAAGCCATATGCTTGAACTGATAGGATAATATTTTGATTCGTCTTGATTGGGACTTTTTCTCCGACAGTGTTTTCCCAGGCTGTAACCTGATTGCAATATTTATTTTATCTGCATTCCGTTGCGCTGGCTGGTTAAATAACTCCAGGCCACTCCAACAGTGATTGACAGGCTGCTCAAAAAGACCTGCAGAATAAACTGGAATCCTGAACTGCAAATCTGACAAGTATATGGTTTGTAAAGCTGGGTACACACTACAAAAATTTCGACCAACTTTTTATGCCGAGCGGTTTTACATGCGATGGATGTTCCGATCGCTCGGTCCATGGACTGCATACACACTAGCCTTGTTTAGGACAATAAAGGGAAGAGCGGACGTCCCTTAAGCGACTTTTTACAGCCATGTTGTCGTGAGCAATGACTGTAATTTCGTACTCACTGTTGTGCATCGGTCGGAAGTTTATACACACTACACAGCGGAAACGAGATTGGAACGAAAATATTAAACGGTACGACCAACCAAATGAGGCGACAATCGTCCATTTGGGCAGACTTTCGGCCATCGTGTCACTGCACACACTGACCAGACTTTTGAACGAGCGGTCGTATGTCAGTTGTTTGAGACGATTATTGCACGAAAACAGTGTAGTGTGTACCCAGCTTAAGCTGAGATAGAAACAGGGAATATTGCCTTAGGGGATAAAAAATTTGGTTTAAAGAGTAATTAGAATGACAATTTGACATTATATCAAATGGTGCGTATTACTGAGCAGAAAAAAATGTACCTGAAATAGTTATACATAACTAAATATGTCCACGAGGGTCTGCTTCAAGTTGTCATGTGAGCAGAGTGTGACTGACACACTTGCATACTTGCACTTACTAAATGCACTATGCGGATTGGTGGATTTATACACAGGGGCGATGATGTCACAGCTGCTTAACTGATATTCAATCTCTTTGTTAAATATCAACAGCAATAGATCACATCGGATATGAAGTAAGTAAGTAAGTAGACATTACTGTGGAGACGTTACTGTATATTAATTCATTCAGACGCTGTACAGAGAACTCACTCACATCAGTCCCTGTCCCATTGGGGCTTACAGTCTAAATTCTCTAAAACACACACACACACACACACACACACACACACACATACACACAGACTAGGGTCAATTTGATAGAAGTCAATTAACCTACCAGTATGTTTTTTGAGTGTGGGAAGAAACCGGAGCACCCGGAGGAAACCCATGCCAAAAAAAAAATAGACCCCTGTATATTATGATATATACCAGGTGGTATTATGAAATTATCCATGTGTGCCATATAACGAAATGTGTTTTTTTTTCCAAAACTTCCACCAATCAGTGGTTCAATCTTTGCTACTTGGAAGCTTGCGCTATTTGGAAGGGGGGAGCAGCTTAATCTAGGAAATTAATTTAAAGAGCTGTGTCTTATCCGGGGCAAGTGACATACGTAACTCTACCACTACTAGTCTACACACTATTGGCTTGTACATAATGTAGAATCTACTTCCAACAACTGGAAAGTCTAACAAAATCCTACTGTGTCAAAGCAGCCTCTCGTTTGTAAAAGGGACATGGAAAATATAGAGATGAAGCATATCGACAATGACTTTTTAACGGCAATGTACCTTTCATTTAATAAATGAATTCATTTTAGAAGATGGCTAGTATCTCACTGGGGTCCCTTCCCTACTGGTGAACCGTACTTGCCTAAATTTTGGACAAGCGGGGAGGGCATGACAATGTGATTATCATCCCCCCCCTCCCGCCACCACCGCACAACTATGCAATACATGTCATTGCACGGCGGTTTGAATCAAATCGTGTGAAGCTCCGCCCACTTCAAAGGGAGTAAAGGAGACCTCCGTGAAATGTCGGAGTCTCCTGGGAGGTATGAGGTGAACCCATAAGAATCTGAGGATTTGGGCGCAAACATTATAAATCGGAACGCTGGCTGACAAAGAAATTGGCAATTTGGCGGCTTAACGACTTGCGCAAGCATAGTGCCTAAAAATAAAGGGATTTGGCAGCCTGAAAAAAATAATTAGAGAAAAAACAAACCCGCACTCGGTATATCCCACTTTATATATGGTACCAGCTTCTTGGCAATAAGCCCGCGCTCGGTATATCCCATATTGTATGTGGTACCAGCTGCGTGGCAATATAACTGCCCATATATGTATACAAAACAAAAAGACAGCTGTCAGCGCTTATCCTTCACACTGCATATCTGTGTGTGTCTAGCAAAATGAAAACTCGAGGTATTAGTCCATATTTTGATCAAAACATTTAAGCCTGCATCCCAATGTCAAGGGCACCTCATTATATGCAGATCCTACACTGACCTATATGCTTTAAACACCATTAAAATGCAGTGGAAATCAGATGCACTCACCTCCCAGGTATAGGGGTTTACATCTAGCAAGGGCTGGGTGAGAGCCACACCCAAATGTGCCTTATATAGGCTTGATGGACAGCTGCTATGACAAAAAGGCAATACTTTGAAACAAAACCAGAGGAAAAAAATGCTTAGCCTATCAATTTACTAGGAACCGGTGACAGGCTTCCATGTTGGTGTAGTCAACAAAATGGCTTCTTCCGTCGCGTATAGGTGAAGGACGGAAACCTTCCTGTCATGAAGGGGTTACGTTGATTTTTGGAATCATGTTTTCAAATATTTCAAGACGGGAGGGAAAAAAGACGCTGGTTGTTGATGGGGAATTTTATGCTGGTACCATATTATCAATAGGATATCAAGCATTTATAAACACCGAAAAAACTGGTGGCAGTAGATTAATTTTTGTGATTATCAGCATTCTCGTGAATGGAACTAACGGCGCCCGGCGAGGGGGGCACCTTCAGATAAGCTGTTTAGGAAACAAGCAAATACATGTAGTCGCTATTCAACTCTTAGTGACTCCGACGGGTTTCCTTGTTGACGAAATTTTTACAAACCCAGGATCATTTTACCATGAAGGAGAAAAAAATGCTTCAGCCGCAAGGAATGTGCGATAATATTGTGTTGACTGGAAGAATTTAGTGGAAAGTCACGGAAGAATCTAGAAATAGGTTCATGTGGTGTTGACGACTGAGGGTGGGCAGAATATATTGAGGTGCAGCAAAATTTGTTTAAAAACTCTAATTTTGTAAGTTCTATCATGTTGGTACAAGTTGTGTTTCGGAAGGTTAAAGCATATATTGTGCACTATATGGACAAAAGTATTTGGCCACACCTGTTTAAATTATTAAATTGAGGTGTTTCAATCAGACCCGTTGCCAGAGGTGTATAACATCAAGCACCTAGCCATGCAGTCTCCATTTGCAGATATTTGTAATACATAATGGGTTGTTCTGACAAGCTCAGTGACCTCAAGCGTGGTACTGTGATAGGATGCCACCTTTGCGATAAGACGGTTCGTGAAATTTCATCCCTGCTGGATATTCCACGGTCAACTGTAAGTGATATTATTAGAAAATGGAAGCATTTAGGAACAACAGCACGAAGCGGAAAACCACGTAAAATCACAGAGCGGGGTCAACGACTGGTAAGGCGCATGGTGCGTAAAAGTCACCAACGCTCTGCTGATTCCATAGCTGAAGAGTTCTGAACTTCCACTGGCATTAATGTAAGCACAAAAACTGTGCAGCGGGAGCTTAATGGAATGGGTTTGCATGGCTGAGCAGCTGCATGCAAGCCTCACATCACCAAGACCAATGCCAAGCGTCGGATGGAGTGGTGTAAAGCACACAGACATTGGACTGTGGAGCAGTGGAAACGTGTTCTGTGGAGTGATGAATCACGCTTCTCTGTTTGGCAGTCAGATGGACGAGTCTGGGTTTGGTGGATGCTGGGAGAACGTTACCTGCCTGACTGCATTATGCTAACTGTGAAGTTTGGTGGAGGAGGGATAATAGCATGGGGCTGTTTTTCAGGGTTTGGGCTAGGCCCATTATCTCCAGTGAAGGGCAATCTTATTGCTTCAGCGTACCAAGTCATTTTGGACAATGCTATGCTTCCAACTTTGTGGCAACAGTTTGGGGAAGGCACTTTTCTATTCCAACATGACTGTGCCCCAGTGCACAAAGCAAGTACTACAAAGACATGGTTTGATGAGTTTGGTGTGGAAGAACTTGACTTTTCCACACAGAGCCCTGACCCCAACCCCATCAAATACCTCTGGGATGAACTGGAACGGAGACTGTGAGCCAGACCTTCTCGTCCAACATCAGTGCCTGACCTCATAAATGCTCTACAGAATGACTGGGCACAAATTCCCACAGAAACAATCCAACATCTTGTGGAAAACCTTCCAAGAAGAGTGGAAGCTGTTATCACTGTAAAAGGGGTATCAACTCCATATTAAAGTATATGTATTTGAATACAATGTCATTACAGTCCCTGTTGGTGTAATGGTCAAGCGTCCGGATACTTTTGTCCATATAGTGTATAAAAGAAAGAACATATTTAGTAGTGCCCAGTAGATATACTCAAACTGGTCGCTGTTCAATTCTCGCACCTGTTTGGCAAATTGGTTCTAAGAATCTTCAGGATTTCCTGAATTTTTTAACCAAATAAAAAAATCAAGAATTTTGAAGTGGTTCAAACATTTTCAAGCTGGCTCGACTATATTTGAACCAGTTTGCACTGATTCCAGCTGATACATGCACTTTCTGGTTGGTTGGCACATATTCAAGCAACTTGTTTAAGTTAAATTTGGATAATTTAGACTTTTTTTTTACTGGGAATGATGAACGTGGAACACGAATAGCAAACAGCGAACACCATAAGCTTCACAGTTCGACTTAATTTTTTTTTTTTTCAAACGCTATATTAAAAATATTATTTTGAATGTGCTAAAAATAAAAAAACAACAACATTAAATTTAATGTACACAGCAAACGTGAACCTTGCATGGAATCCACGAACCGCGAATGGAAACGGCTCTCGCAAGCCACAAATGGTTGTCGATCAAGTATCGAACTGGTTTGAAATGTCCAAGCCTCTCGAGTGCTCACTAACCTTTTCTAGAGCATCAGACCTTTGCCAGATGACATTTGCTTCTTCAGTTCCCCAACCGCTTCCTCCAAACGGCTTTGGGATGGTTCTGTTAGCTGTCCCACTAACTGAGATCAGCTACCGAATAAAAAGTCCAGAGAGCATGCTCAGGTATATAGCGACTGTTTACTGGGAGGAACTGAAGTTTCTTTCCATAAGATCAACAAATTACATTAGAAATCATCCGGTCATCACCATCTTCGGCAAAAGGAGTCGGATGACAAGAAAAATATTTATTAATTACTTTCCCTCTACTACAATTTGCTGCATGATTTTGGGATTATTTGCAAATCATCATTTAAACCAGGCCTGTCCAACCTGCGGCCCTCCAGGTGTTGTGAAACTACAAGCCCCAGCATGCTTTGCCAGTAGAGAACCAGTTGATAGCTGGTAGGGCATGCTGGGACTTGTAGTTTCACAACACCTGGAGGGCCGCAGGTTGGATAGGCCTAATTTAAACCATTTAAACTCATTTAAAGGGGGCACTAACCAAAAATATATCACACATATCCCTGGCACACGCCCAAACTATTGTGCTGTAAAATGATTATCACATCTCAATAAGACTAGCAAGAGAGCTCTAGGAAAAGGTGAAGCGACTATGGGGAAGAGAAGTCAAACAATGGCTACTTTACCAAGTGGTTCTGCAAGCAAGCTTGCTATCACCATTATAGTAAACTCCTGCCACAACACTATTGTTTTACATATATCATCTAATGTTTCCAGTGGACAAATATAAGGTCATCATCATCACCATTTATTTATAAATATAAGGTCATAATGGGGGTTATCCTAATAGTCCCTTTACTATAACTCTCTAGTAGAGCTTGTTAGGTTGGTGTCGGGATGAGGTGTTTTGGAACAAACGGCAAAGATGCCAAATTGTACCTCTGCACCCACAAGTCCTCAAATAGCGATCACGTACCAATATTGTGCAGATCCTATATTGTCTATATGTCAGCAGCAGCAGATGAGAAATTTTGCCCTCAGTAGTGGCGGATCCAGGGGGGAGGGGGCGATCGGGCCAATCGCCCCCCCCCCCCCCTAGCAGTACAAGTCCTTTAAATGTAGGCCCAAGGCGCCGGTCAAAGCGGTTGGAGGAGGCGGGACCAGTCGTGGGTGGTGGGTGGGGTTTTTTCCGGGGCCAGCTTGACGTATCTTGTGTGAAATAGCTCTGCAGACAGCGGTCATGGGGATACCCTCTTCTGAAAGTGCAGCTGAAATGCTCTATGCCACCCTTATAGAGGGGGGATCTTGTAGTAAGCCAGTATAAAGGGGGGTGGGATCCCCAGGCCCAGGGGGCATGAATGGTCACAGGTGTGACAAAATAGAGTGCCCGGGTCATCTCAGGAAATGTCAAGCCCACCCGGGACCCCCTTTGTACAAGACATAAAGCCAGAAACTGATTATCCATCTTGTTTTTAGTCTAATTTGTCCAACGTCTGTTCCTCCCACACTTTCCAAAGGTAAGCCGACATGTTCACCCATCTCCCTCGAAGTTCCCCCTCCACAGGCTGGCAACGGGAAAGTGGGACTAAAGTATAAAAAACACCAAGGGGTTAAACACACCTGGGTCTTTAGGAAGAGGAAGAAGTTCAGTAATGAATGAAGAGTGTAGTTTAAAAAGTGAACATGTCAAGCCGTAAGCAACAGTGACCCCTGCTGGCTGCAGGGTGAAAATGATTAAAGCTCTCAGCATTTAGTTTGTAGTACAAGAAAAGAATAGGTAACGTTATAGGCAAGTTTGATTGGACCTTTTAAAAGAGCTATATGCACAGGAATGAACGAATCATACAGTTAAAAATGTAAGTGTAGCAGCCATAGACAAGAGCGATCCCTGCTGGTTACAATCACAATCACCATTTATTTATATAGCGCCACTGATTCCACAGCGCTGTACAGAGAACTCATTCACATCAGTCCCTGCCAAATTAGAGCTTACAGTCTAAATTCCCTAACAATGTGAAAAAGCAAAAAATGTGTCTCTGGCTTCACCTCTGCAGCCAAGCCGATAAGTGGTTTGTGTTTATCATACACACTGCATTCTTAGGGGGGTTTCCTGTTACCCGGAAACCCCCCCCCCCCCCTGACCCGGGAATGTGGTGATCCTGGGGCACTGCATGCTGCATCATGGCTGACCCCCCCTAGGACCCTAGTATATGTGACCTAGGAATGTCCTGATCCGTTCCTCTCTTACTTTCCCTATGTGTAAGCCTGCCTACATCCTATCTCTCTAACAGACGTCTCAAATGGGATGTGCGCCACATGACATATGCACTTTCAATGAATGAAAAGCGCCGGACAGGAGGTGGCCGATCCCAGCATAGATAAATAATGTTCTGCAATATTATGGGCCATTAAGAAACTACAGTCCTACCTGAGAGTTCACAGTGGCCATGGATCATAACCCTGTCATGTGGCTGTACGGGACACAGGGAACAATGGGAGACTTTTACGATGGAGCCTTGGCATACCTCGTACATCGTCGTACGTGCTTATGACTTTGTTATCACGCACATAATGGTCAAGGACCCTCTTTGCACAAGACATAAAGCCAACAATTGATGCCCCATTTTGATTTCAGTCCAATTCGTCCTTAGTGTGTTCTTTGCAGTTTTCTAATGTGTGCCAATCTGTCCCCTTTGCTTTAAACACACTGTGGAAGCATGCACATAGCCTCAGCATCTCATCCTGGCCCTTTGTTCCAGCATTAGCTGCCTTGTTGTCCCCACGTCTCCATCTCAGCCACATTGGGGTCATCCTGGTGCATTAGCCAATCGTAGACCAACGTCCACATTTCCCATCAGACTATATTTGCGGAGAGTTTAGGTAATTTTTGGATAAGCCAAGGCTGGGAATCAAGATTCCACGCGTTTCACCAAGCTTAGTGTACATCATGTTTCATGAAGCTTAGTGTGAAATGCGTTTCATCAAGCTTAGTGAACAACTTGTTTTATCAAGCTTCGTGTGTCACATGGTTCATCAAGCTTAGTGTGTCACGCGTTTCACCAAGCTTAGTGTACCATGCGTTTCATCAAGCTTAGTGTACCACGCATTAGTACCAAGTCCTTCTTTTCCCTAATCCCAATTAAGGGGTTTGATTTAGTTCAGGTTGATACACATAAGTATCATTGCCCCTGTGATATGTAGTGTTTTTCTAAGTGTATATGGTTATCTATTCGTACTGTACAAATGTATAGCAGAATCTGTGTGTAAGTGGCTGGAAGGAACTTATACGTACTGTGGAGACGATTGTCAATCCCACTTCTAGGTTCTCTGGTATGGCGTACCCTGGTGTAGTGTACAGTGATACATACGATTTCAGAGCAGAAAAGGAACTGTATTTTTGGGTAAACTGGAAACTATCTTTGTGAGTGGTTAATTAATAAGATTAAATGGTCTATGCTTTGCCTTGCTATTAGTCATACTCTTACACCCACCCTGCAAGACGTTTACTGTTATCTGCGAGTGGCTGGAATGTCTTCTTTATAGGAAGATGATGTGCAGGACTTGAAGAAGTCTATCACACGAGAGGAATGCTTGGAATTAACCAATAATGGGTTTTTTGCCTGTTGTCTTTGCTGCTGTCATAGTAACATAGTAACATAGTTGATGAGGTTGAAAAAAGACACCAGTCCATCAAGTTCAACCTATTCTGGATCTCCTGCGATCCTGCACTTATATTTGAAATTAATCCAGAGTAAGCAACCGCCAATCTGTTTCACTTGTGACAATCCCACCAGGCTCAGTATTGCAGGCCAATTTTTACCCTATATCCACTACTACCCTTTATTTTAAATTAACGGTCGTATCCCTGGATACACCTTTCCGCTAAAAATTTGTCTAACCCTTTCTTAAACATATCTATTGAATCTGCCATCACAACCTTCCCTGGCAATGAATTCCATATCTTGACTGCCCTTACTGTAAAGAACCCCTTCCTTTGCTGGTTGTGAAATTTCCTCTCCTCTAACCTTAGGGGATGACCACGTGTCCTGTGTATGGTCCTTGGGGTAAAAAGTTCCCATGAAAGCTCTCTGTATTGACCCCTAATGTATTTGTACATAGTAATCATATCTCCCCTTAGACGCCTCTTTTCTAAAGTAAACATGCCTAAACTGGCTAACCTTTCCTCATAACTTAATGACTCCATACCCTTTATCAATTTTGTCGCCCTTCTCTGAACCCTTTCTAGTTCCAAATTATCTTTTTTATAGAGTGGTGCCCAGAACTGTACTGCATATTCAAGATGAGGTCTTACCAACGATTTATACAGTGGCAAAATTACACTGTCTTCCCTTGCATCTATGCCCCTTTTTATGCATGCCAATACTTTGTTTGCCCTTGCAGCTGCTGCTTGACATTGAGCACTATTGCTAAGTCTACTGTCTACGAGCACTCCCAAATCCTTTTCCATTATAGATTCTCCTAAATTAATTTCATTTAATTTATAGATTGCGTTCTTGTTTTTGATCCCTGAATGCATAACCTTACATTTATCTGTGTTAAACCTCATATTCCATTTAGCCGCCCAATCCTCCAGTTTATTTAAGTCCCTCTGTAGAGAAGCTACATCTTGCTCTGATTTTATTACCTTACAGAGTTTAGTGTCATCTGCCAAAATAGAAACTTTACTCTCTAAACCATCACCAAGGTCATTAATAAATATATTAAAAAGGAGTGGTCCCAGCACGAAACCTTGAGGTACTCCACTTAAGACTTTTGACCAATTAGAAAATGTTCCATTTATCACAACTCTCTGTTCCCTATTCTCTAACCAGTTTTCGATCCAAGTACAAATTTTGATTCCTAGACCCAGTTCCCTTATTTTGTAAACCAACCTCTGTCCATCTAGCCTTTTAAAGGTCGATTGGGTGTGGTTATTACATTTCAGCCTCCGTACCTGAGAGTAGAGTGCATTTCAGCCTAGTTTGAAGCATTAATGTTAGAGTAAGACCCTTGATGTTGGTTTGCCACCGTAAATGTTTTGATCAAAATATGAACTAATATATCATACATTCATACATAATTTTAATAGTAAGGATAAGTTCTGGTGACAACTGTGTTATTTGTTTTGTTTACATTACCTGGGCCTTGTTGGGAACTTCAGATTGTCATTAATAGACAGTAGAATCCCAACACCTTTGCGAGTTCACCCGACTATATGGTTAACTTTCTCTACAATGAGGAAGTGTACTTTAAAAGCTTGTCCCTCCCTCGCCACTTCCTCTTATTTCTAATCTCCTGAAGGGTAATTAGAGGAGGCATAATATAAATATGTAACTCAGGTAATTGCAGCCAGGTCACCTCTATTTATCTTTGTTGAGGCCCCTTTGCAGGCGATGAGAGTTTACGTTAAAAAACTTAATTTCTAGATTTTGCCATTACTATTAAATCTGGTTTAAATTAGAGCAGTAAGTGCTGGCAATAACCTCCTATTGTGACATTTTATTTTAAAGCAACAGTTAACCATTCATGAGTCTGGATTGCCACAGCAACCACAGTCACATGGCACGTGATGTAATGAGCAGAGAGGCTTTGGAACGCCCCTCTGATCTTTGTCTGCACTGTGACATCCTCCTTGACTGGCCAGCACAGAGCCCTGACCTAAACCCCATCGTACACCTTTTTGGATGACTAGGAACGCTGACTACGAGCCAGGCCTTATCGCCCAACATCAGTGCCCGACCTCGTTAATGCTCTTGCGGCTGAATGGGTGCGAATCTCCGCTGCCGTGTTCCAAAATCTATTGTAAAGTCTTCCTAGGAGAGCTGAGGCTGTTCTAGCAGCACAGAGGGGAACAACTCCATATTAATGGCCAAGGTTTTAGGAATGAGATGTTCACCAGACACACATGTATGTGATATTCGGGCCACGTACTTTTGGCCATCTTTCTAACAGCACAGTGGGGTCATGGATTCAATTCCGACCAGGGCCCGTATCTGTGAGGAGTTTGTATGTTCTCTTCATGTTTGCGTGGTTTTCCTCCGGGTGCTCCAGGTTCCTCCCACAATCCAAAAACACACTAGTAGGTTAATTGGTTGCTGAAAAAATAAACACTAGTCATTGTGGGTTGAGGAGTTTAAACTCTAAGCTCCGTTGGGGCAGGGACTGATGCGAGTGAATTCTCTGTACTGCGCTGCAGAATCAGTGGCGCTATATAAATAAATGGTGATGATGACGATATGGCGATATCGTATTTGCTCCGCGGTTGAGTCTGTTTGTCTCCGTCAGCAGCGAAAACAGACTGGAAGAGGATCACCGCTGTGTCCTTTATCGGGAATGCTGACAGGAAATTTGTTGTGCGTTAGAAAAGTCTTCCCCAACATCACAGCTTTAGCTCAAGTTTCTGATACGTTCCTGAAACTTTTACACATATACCTGTGAAGGTCATTAGTAGCTCATATAGGGAGCCCTGCACTATAGATTTAGTGACTCACTTCTTGGTGGGCCCCCAAAGTCTGCGCCATGTGGACACCCTCGCCTCAGCCCAGGAGGAGCAATGACCGCGTGGACCAATAGGCAGCTATTTGTCCGTGCAATCACTTTACTCATCCATAATGCACCTAAGATGGGGCCGTAGATGGTTGGATGGTGCCGGACACACTATAATATATATATATATATATATATATATATATATATATATATATATATTTATAATCTGTTTGCCAAGACATTTCCTATAGAGCTCTAGTTGTATTTATTAGGGCAGCACGGCGGCTAAGTGGTTAGCACTTCTGCCTCACAGCACTGGGGTCATGAGTTCAATTCCCGACCGTGGCCTTATCTGTGTGGAGTTTGTATGTTCTCCCCGTGTTTGCGTGGGTTTCCTCCAGGTGCTCCGGTTTCCTCCCACACTCCAAAAACATACTGGTAGGTTAATTGGCTGCTTTCAAAATTGACCCTAGTCTCTGTCTGTCTGTGTGTTTGTATGTTAGGGAATTTAGATTGTAAGCTCCAATGGGGCAGGGACTGATGTGAGTGAGTTCTCTGTGCAGCGCTGCGGAATCAGTTGCGCTATATAAATAAATGGTGATGATGATGATGATGATGATTTAACACAGAGAGTTTTCATCATCTGATAGAAAATAGTTGTTAATATAGGATTAGGTATGTAGCGCCATCTGGTGGACGATAGTGAGAACACCATGCACATGATTTTAGATCGTTAGTTGCCCATGTGCCGTCAGAAACTGTGTTTACATAGAGCTCTCAGTAAGTTATATAGTCATTATCGCTACATATTTTTCATCACCACTTTGTATCTGTTAATTTTGCATGTTAAATGCTCTATTGTTAATACATAATAATTAATTGTCCTCAGAGAACAACAGCAGTTAGAGAAACCTGCATTTTATATACAGAATAAGAAAAATTGTATTGGAGAGGTTTATCAAAATTAGGACCTTGTGCCTGGAAATTAGGACCTTGTGCCCGGAAATTCTACACAGTTGATGACTATATAGCTTTTGTAAGTATTAAGCAGCACACAAAAAATTATATTTATTATCATATATTTTTATAGCGCCCATCGTATTACACTGCTAATAGCACATTTTTAACAGGGGTAGCAGTGTTCTTGTCACTCTCAAGTCTCCAGTGACATTGCTCAGTGCCATTGCTCACACAGAAACAGGGGTAGCAGTGTTCTTGTCACTCTCCAGTCTCCAGTGACATTGCTCAGTGCCATTGATCACACAGAAACAGGGGTAGCAGTGTTCTTGTCACTCTCCAGTCTCCAGTGACATTGCTCAGTGCCATTGCTCACACAGAAACAGGGGTAGCAGTGTTCTTGTCACTCTCCAGTCTCCAGTGACATTGCTCAGTGCCATTGCTCACACAGAAACAGGAGGGGTAGCAGTGTTCTTGTCACTTGACAATAATTGACTGGAAATGACTGGAAATTATTGTTATTGAGGTTAATAATAATGTAGGAACAAAGAAAGCCAAATTATGTTATTTTATTTATTTATTTATTTATTTTTTTTAAAAAAAAATACAGATTCAAAATCAAAACATTTGAAGGTGGTTTTGCCCAAACCAAAACACGAAGTTAATACAGATCCAAAACCAAAACCAAAACCTAAACACGGGGGTCAGTGAACATCCCTAACAATTAGTATTTAGATATACAAATTGTTGCATGTCACTAATGCTGTCATTTATTATTTTATATCACTACCAGTAACTGTCACCAGATCACAGTATAACTAGCACATACATAGCTAGGAACACGCTGTGACAAGCTGTGTGGCCATTCACCTACAGTTGTAATAATATTGTAGCGTTGCTGAACAGACTCTTCTGTTTACATGGAATGGTGTCCGAAAATAGCGTCTTAATCGTAAACACTACAGTGGAGAATTCAGATCCAGATGTCATTTATATACATTGGGGGCATCCAATCAGCCGATGAATACACTGGGTGACATCACCAACAAATTATTTTTTTTTTTTCTTGTACATGGACTTTAAGAAAGATTTTTTCAGCTTCAATAAGCTGTGTTATAAAAAGTCCTGTGAATATACGGATTCTCCACACCTTATTTAAATCTGTCGCTCTGCCAAAACAAAATCTTATTTTTCTGACGTTAAGACACCTTGGATTTAGCAAACCTTCTAAACAGGCAAAGTGGAGATGTTGCCCATAGCAACCAATCAGATGCTGGCTATCATTGATCTTGTACATTCTAGAACATGATAGCTGGAATCTGATTGGATGCTATGGGCAACACCTCCACTTTTCCTTTTTAGAAGACGTGAAAAATCCTGTAATTGGAGACACTGTGAGACACCAGGAAAACAGAGAAAAAAAACGTGTAATTGTAAACACTACACATGTGAATCGGGAGGTTGCCCTCCTCTCCCGGGAGGTCTCCCAGAAATGCAGGAGTCTCCCGGACTTTCCGGGAGAGTAGGCAACTAAGCGTTAAAGAAAAGCAGCTAATGAATCTCTAGAGACTGAAGTGTCTTTTACATTTCTGTCTCCATTACTGAAGTCATGTTGTCTTACCTGTCAGTCTTTGATTAAATCTTGGTCTCCATGAAAATGGCCACCTCCATAGGCATCAATACATGGACATAGGACACAATTTCTGAACTGTGTCATCATGCCACAGATGGAGAAGCCAACCACGTCTTGTACTGGCTCAGCATCAGGGAGAATGCCAGACTCTTCAGGGAGTGAGGGAGATCACCCCTATGTCAGGGCGTCTCCCTGACATTCAGACATACTTGCCAACATTTCTTTTTCTTTTTCCGGGAGATGCCGGCTGGGACGTGGGCGTGCAGGGGGCGGGGCGGCGTTTAAACTGAATTTTTCCCACTTCCTATCAGGGAGATTGCCACACTCGTCCGGGAGACTCTCGCAAAATGCGGGAGTCTCCCGGACATTCCGGGAGAGTTGGCAAGTATGCATTCAGGGAGAGTTGGCAAGTATGCTCTACAGGCTCCTAGGCTTGGCATCTCCTTCACCACCACCAGTGAGTGGCCCAGCCCACACGTGAGGAGCAGGAAGGTGGAATGAGAGACGGGGGGGGAGGGAGTGGCTATGCAGGGCCCCAAGACATTGCAGTAACGGAACCCGAACCCCCTCTCTACGGCCATAGCTGTCTCATATACCAAGGTTTGCGGACCACAAATGCAAGTTTATAATATCACATTGAGCTTTGTGGACCAATAGCCCTATGTGTCCACTTGTTAAATGACCCTCATGTGCCATTTATCTGTTATGTTAGCTGAGACTTCTATCCCAGTATCCCATCTAAAATGTATAATTAGAAATAGCCCACAAAAAAATCACCCACAGACAACTGGAAGAGTCAAACGTATCCGGCCGCAGGGTCAAACGCAGGATTTGTAGAGGGAGGTTTCCACACCACGCCGCCAGTGGGCGTGACCAGCATGCATGGGGGCGTGGCTTTAATTTTAGACAGTGCTTGGCTGCTCTCCAACTCTTCCTATCCCCATAATATACATGGGCAATGCTGCGTGCACTACTGTTAGGTGCATGCAGCTCTCCATTTTCAAGCAGAGCCGTGTGAAGTGGGAGCAGGGTCCAACCACCTCAATTATACAGTGCCCCAGGCTTGGGGGGGGGGGGTTTCCAGGCACTAGGACTCCCCCCCCCCTCGGTTTGCCTATGGGCCGAGCCGTCCCAAGTGCTGACTAGCAAATCCATTGACCACACCACTGATCTCAGTTCCACGTAGGTGGCTCATTCTGCAGGTGCGCTATGTGAACTACAGATCATTACTGGTCAATGGGCGTCCGTAGGTTACTAAGAACAGTGAGACTCTTTTTAGTCTGCTTGTGTGGGACAGAAAGTTGGACAAAAGGCTCAAACTCCAGAGGTGTCTAGATCCTACTGCCACATGTTGACATTTTCCAACCAAATTCAGAGACTCTGCATCATGGAGACAAGACAGTCCAGGCATTGACAAGCTGTGCCCAGTTCCGAACAATTGGCGGATTGTGTCCTCGGCCGTTTCCCTGAGTCCAGAGGGGAAGTGACTGACAGGCACACAAACTGTTTACTGACTCCTCGACAGAAGGGCAGCTAGATCAGAAACACCCGCTGTCCCAGAGGGGGGTGGAGAGGAGGTGTCACTCTCCAACAGCTGACAGGACCGGTCTCTCAACAGGTCAACGAGATTCAGATGATGTCTGTGACAATTTGGTGATGCCCGGTATGTTGTGGTGGTGAATAGGATGGGACGTCCCATCGGATCATTCTCATAAGGTGAGATTTGCTGTTATATGGGTGTTTTAGGCATTCTTTGCACCTGGGGTGCCGAATAACATTATTTTTCTTAATTTTTAGCATTGCACTAACAGTATTATTAGACTGCAGTTAAAAATTATCCCCTCTGTGTGATAGATGACCTCTGTTGGTCGTGTGAATTTCATCCCATTTTATCATTTGTTGTAATAATTTGCAGATTAGCAGCC
Source organism: Mixophyes fleayi (assembly GCF_038048845.1). Classification (NCBI taxonomy): domain Eukaryota; kingdom Metazoa; phylum Chordata; class Amphibia; order Anura; family Limnodynastidae; genus Mixophyes; species Mixophyes fleayi. The sequence goes on from NC_134413.1 coordinate 74,816,285, forward strand.
CCTCTGCAAAACATTACACCTTTCAGATATGCATATTAATATATTAAATTGGGCAATTCCTGAATTGGCACAAAAATTAGTCGTTAAATTGGATTTCTTGCGGATAAACAGCAACTCGGAGAACTCCTTTCCTGCCGATATATAATTACAGGACTTCAGTTCTGCATGTTTATTGGCACAACTGATTACAATATACTCTGTACAGGTTGCAGTTCAACTCTTTATAGTACTAATGGGCAGATATTTCTGTATTGCATCCAGAAATTGTACCAACCCATGAATACAGATATATATATATATAGCATTGGTATGCCTCCCAGACAGAGTTACAAGTATATGTATTTATTTATAAGAAGGGAACTTCTTGATTGATACATTTATTGACCTATACATTTGCCATCCAGAGCCTTGTAGAATATTATATATATATATATATACGCACAACCCATCCAGTTATTTTGATTTGCAGAGGACGCAGAATTACTGATATAAAGGATTATACATGCAAAACACACAAGGTACTTGCTAAGCTGGTGTTTGGCTCATTGACGATACTTAATGCCGTATACTTTAATGACATTGGGGTAATTGCTTGTGACATATTCTGAGAGATAAAGGCTCGCTGTGTGTTTGCAATGAAATTTAAATTTTTGCAAAAAGAAAATTGTTGTTTGGTATTTTTTCTTTAATAATGATTCATGAAAATGTAGCATTTCACCTCTTCCTTTGTATGTTATATTGTCTGTCATTATTACATCATTATTAGCAACATTTCAATGGAGATTTCCACAATTTTTTTGGCTTTCTTTATCTTCCATAGAACAACGTATTATAGTAGAAGGCACTAGTCATATTTACCTTGTAATTACTGTGTGGTGGTGGCTGCTCCCGCTGATCTCTCCGTACAGCTCCCACAGTCCTGGCTGGTACATGTAATAATTACAATATGTGATGGAAATCCTGTATTCCGCCTCCCTGCAGACTCCTGCCGGATACAGCTGAAAATACTGTGATCTGTCGTGTATAGACATCTGCACAGTACCACTTCCCTTGTTCTGTATGATGGGACATGTGATAACTGCAGAGTACCACTTCCCTTGTTCTGTATGATGGGACATGTGATAACTGCAGAGTACCACTTCCCTTGTTCTGTATGATGGGACATGTGATAACTGCAGAGTACCACTTCCCTTGTTTTGTATGATGGGATATGTGATAACTGCACAGTACCACTTCCATTGTTCTGTATGCTGGGATATGTGATACCTGCACAGTACCACTTCCCTTGTTCTGTATGCTGGGATATGTGATAACTGCACAGTACCACTTCCCTTGTTCTGTATGCTGGGATATGTGATAACTGCACAGTACCACTTCCCTTGTTCTGTATGCTGGGATATGTGATAACTGCACAGTACCACTTCCCTTGTTCTGTATGCTGGGATATGTGACATCTACACAGTACCACTTCCCTTGTTCTGTATGATGATGTATGTGATAACTGCACAGTACCACTTCCCTTGTTCTGTATGATGGGTTATGTGATAACTGCACAGTACCACTTCCCTTGTTCTGTATGCTGGGATATGTGACATCTACACAGTACCACTTCTCTTATTCTGTATACTGGGATATGTGATAATTACACAGTTCCACTTCCATTGTTCTGTATGCTGGTATATGTGATAACTGCACAGTACCACTTCCCTTGTTCTGTATGCTGGGATATGTGATAACTGCACAGTACCACTTCCCTTGTTCTGTATGCTGGGATATGTGACATCTACACAGTACCACTTCCCTTGTTCTGTATGATGATGTATATTATAACTGCACAGTGCCACTTCCCTTGTTCTGTTTGATTGGTTATGTGATAACTGCACAGTACCACTTCCCTTGTTCTGTATGCTGGGATATGTGACATCTACACAGTACCACTTCTCTTATTCTGTATACTGGGATATGTGATAATTGCACAGTACCACTTCCCTTGTTCTGTATGCTGGTATATGCGATAATTACACAGTACCACTTCCTTGTTCTGTATACTGGGATATGTGATAATTACATAGTACCACTTCTCTTATTCTGTATACTGGGATATGTGATAATTACACAGTACCACTTCCCTTGTTCTGTATGCTGGCATATGTAATAATTACACAGTACCACTTCCCTTGTTCTGTATGCTGGGATATGTGATAATTACATAGTACCACTTCTCTTGTTCTGTACGCTGGGATATGTGATAACTGCACAGTGCCACTTCCCTTGTTCTGTATAATGGGATCTGCAATAACTGCACAGTGCTGCACACAATTAATCCACACCTTTGTTTACTATAAGCAAATGCACAATTTAAGATGACTGTTTGCATTACTATCCCGCAGAACAAACTCTGCACCTCGCAGTAGGAGAACCTTTGTGACTGGTATAATCGCTCCAACGGGGCAGGGACTGATATGAATGACTACATGTCCTCTGCACAGGGCTGTGTAATATAATTGGCACTATATAAATAAACTAAATCTACAATAAATAATCCTGGCGCTTCTATTTAGGATTACACCATTGTCTATGACAGCGGCAGGTAACAGGTGATAGAGGGTGTACGGTCCATGCAAACAGGAACCTGTAAATTATGCCAAATGCTTTGACTATAACAACTCCCAGCCCATGGATTGCAGTGACAAGCTAGGTATGGTTACCGCCTTCTAGTGAAATAAATTGTCATATTTCAGAGAAATCATCTATAAATGATTGTGATTGTGCTAAATTTGCATGCCCATATTTCATAGACTGAAGCATTGTACATTCCAACCAGTTAAAATGTCATTGTGGAAAATCGTCGTAGAATCTTAGCTCATCGTCGTGTTTTTGCACTGATTCATGTCATCTTGTGTCTCTCAGACAAACACTGAGTGTTGTTCCCAAGGATGAAAGGACTCTGCGTTCTCCAGCTTCTTCTGTCTTGTTCCGTCTCCTACCAGGACCCCGGTGTCTATCGCAAAGCCGACCGGAACCAAGGTCTCATAATGTGGGGTTTATTTGGTGTATGGTACAAAAATATGATCTTAAAATCCAAGGATGGGGTTCGTACATAGGTCGCTCTAGGCAGAGATGGGAGATTACATTTAATGGGTTTATATGTTTTCCACCTTCAGATTACTTTGGTTTACAGACTTGTATGTCCCAACTTGCAACTTTTTTTTTTTACATATATTTCTATATCTTTCTCCTTTCTGCACTTTTGAGTGTTTTTTTTTTTTTTGTTACGTCTGAGCGATGACATTGATTTCCTAGAGAATTGGTCATTTGAAAATTGGTTCAGTGTAGGTTAACAGGTCCACTTAAAGGTTCAGAACATAATATCTTAAATCTTGTCGCCCTCCCCCCCAGTTTACACCCCAGGAACACATTATTTGCTGAACCCAATTCACGGCGTGATCCACAGCGCGAGAGGCGCCAATGTGACTCTACCCTGTATCATGCGCCGACGTCCGAGGAGCTACAGGGTAAAGTGGAGCAAGGTCAACCCCGCGGACCCCCTGGAGAACCTCATCCTCATCTCCAACGGTCAGCGCCACAAGAATTACGACAAGCTGAAAGGCCGAGCCCGCCTGAGGCGCAGCCACCGGCTCGACGCCTCCTTGATCATCACCGACGTGTCGTTGGAAGACGAGGGCAGATACAAGTGTGAGCTGGTCAATGGCCTGGACGATCAGAGCTTGACGTTATCGTTGGAGCTAGAGGGTAACTAGACTCCATTTAAATTGGACATCTGCACATTTTATCTTAATTCATTCTCCTTAATGGATAATACGTTAATAAGTTGCAAGTGTATCATAAAATGAACGGCAACCAAACGGCTGCTGACGGAGTGGGGGAGGATGCAAGAAAATAAATATTTTATAAATTAATAATAAGTTGAATGGGTTTTCATATAGTGGGAGTTTGGCACCTTTGTTTTATAAAGTCAATTTGAAAGGCACCTAAAATCTATGTTACTCTGTCTGTGACTTCTTGGTTGCTTTCATTCCCCTCCTTACCCCATGACACCTCCCCTGTCATCTGCAGCCCGGTCCTCACTAACATATCACTCATCTCCTGATATAGTCTGTGCCGCTGGAGGACCCTGCTTTTTCCACTTTGTAACTCTTAGTCTGTGGCTTCCTGCTGCCTCCATTCCCCTCCTCACATCATGTCACTGCCCCTGTCACATGCAGCCCTGTCCTCACTAACACATCACTCATCTCCTGATATACTCTGTGCTGCTGGGGGACCCTGCTCCTTCCACTATATAACTCTCAGTCTGTGGCTTCCTGCTGCCTCCATTCCCCTCCTCACATCATGTCACTGCCCCTGTCACATGCAGCCCTGTCCTCACTGACACATCACTCATCTCCTGATATATTCTGTACTGCTGGGGGACCCTGCTCCTTCCACAATATAACTCTCAGTCTGTGGCTTTCTGCGGCCTCCATTCCCCTCCTCACATCATGTCACTGCCCCTGTCACATGCAGCCCTGTTGTCATGAACACATCACTCATCTCCTGATATAATCTGTGCTGCTGGAGGACCCTGCTCCTTCCACTATATAACTCTCAGTCTGTGGCTTCCTGCTGCCTCCATTCCCCTCCTCACATCATGTCACTGCCCCTCTCACATGCAGCCCTGTCCTCATGAACACATCACTCATCTCCTGATATACTCTGTGCTGCTGGGGGACCCTGCTCCTTCCACTTTGTAACTCTCAGTCTGTGGCTTCCTGCTGCCTCCATTCCTCTCCTCACGTCATATCACTGCCCCTGTCACATGCAACCCTGTCCTCACTGACACATCACTCATCTTCTGATATACTCTGTGCTGCTGGCGGTCCCTGCTCCTTCCACTATATAACTCTCAGTCTGTGGCTTCCTGCTGCCTCCATTCCCCTCCTCACATCATGTCACTGCCCGTCACATGCAGCCCTGTCCTCACTAACACATCACTCATCTCCTGATATACTCTGTGCTGCTGGGGGACCCTGCTCCTTCCACTATATAACTCACAGTCTGTGGCTTCCTGCTGCCTCCATTCCCTTCCTCACATCATGTCACTGCCCCTCTCACATGCAGCCCTGTCCTCATGAACACATCACTCATCTCCTGATATAATCTGTGCTGCTGGGCAATTCTCATCAGTTCTTTGATATTAAATGTCTTTCTTTCCCCTATTCTAGGAGTGGTGTTCCCATATCAGTCCAGAGAGGGGCGCTACCGTTTTAACTACATCGAGGCCCATCAAGTTTGTGAAGAGCAAGACGGAAGACTGGCCACTTACGCTCAGCTCTACCAAGGTAAGGGAGAAGCCACGCTGTCTGCATCTGGTAGACTGGGGTGTAATATAAAGTAGAACTCCGTCTGCATCGATTTAGGAATGAGTGTTACAAAGCATTGTCTAACCCTTGTCTTATTCTCAGCCTGGACGGACGGTCTTGATTGGTGCAACGCTGGATGGCTTCACGAGGGCAGTGTGCATTATCCGGTCATCGCCCCACGGGAACAATGTGGCGGGGATCTGCCCCCCGGAATACGCAGCTATGGACCCAAGGACAAACTGAAGGACAGATACGACACTTTCTGCTTCACCTCAGCTCTTAAGGGTACTCCATTGAATTAGAGCTTTAAATTGTATTAGTGGGTGGTAAAATAGTTGGAAAATTTTATTTATATTTTACATACACTGATCGAACATGATAGCATATTTTGCTAACTTGTTTTTTATTTAATACTTTAGTCACAAAAATATAGCTTGCAGGGATTAAATACTACCACAAGATGGCACTGGCCAGCTTCCTAGGAATTTTTTAGGAACGCTGTCCACTGTGTTTGCTGCCAGGATTGTGGGTTACCCAATCCCAAAATTAGCAGTAATGAAAAAAAACAAACTTAAGTACTTCAAACACAATTTGTATAGCATACGGTTTAAATAGGGGTTTTTGTATGGTATAATGACAATAATATAATGAGAAAAATAATATATTAAACAGTAGATAACTGGATTCTGCTTGTATCTTTTATCGCAAGTACTGCATGAATGCCCTGCGGAAGTTGATCTTACGATGAAACGCGTTAGCACTAAGTTTTTCCCAGATAGTGAAATCACATGGATGTTTGATTACAGACACAGATAGCTGGTTGGGGACTTTCTTGGACTGGTACCTACAAGCGTCAACACATACTTTAATGGGAGGAGAGTAGGAGAGGAGCGGTGGTTAAGGAAACGAGAGGTGGATATTTATTAATAGACCGGATACAAGCAAGATCCTGCTAACTACTATTTACCTTTTGATACCAGCACTTTTCGAGTTCTTTTCCATTTTCACCTCCCTGGGACCAATAATCACTAATCCTAGAAGCAACGTTTGCACCATGTAAGGTACAAACTGTTTCATTATGTCAGGAATCACTGTCTGGGCTTTGCAATTCTTCCACATTTGTGGCACGCCATTGCGATCTTTTTCACCTATTCGTCTACCCCGTCATGCAGCAGATACTATCTAATAGTTGTGTTTGACGTGCCCAGATTTCATTATTTTTGTTACATATATCTACTTGTCTTAAAAATGACACCGTATATGAAATATCATTAAAAATAAGATAGATTTAAATTGGAAGTGTCAATATTAGGCACAAAGCAAATTTTAAACTAGGTTTTGGAGGGGGACATGAGTGGGAGGACCAATGAGAATCCACAATAACGGACAATGAGGCTTCTGATTGGTCCTTTCGCTCACATCCTTTCTGCAGCCATTTTTAAGTAGTTTTGGCGGTGGAGCTTTAATGATGACTTTTAGAGCATTTATTTCAATTCAGAATCTACTTTTAAACAACCTAATTTAGCTTAAAACAGAACAAAAGACTTTATTTCCCTCCCAAATTAAAACCCATTAACCTGCCATCTTTGCAGGCCGAGTCTACTTTGTCAATGGTCCGATGAACTACAGTGAAGCTTCGAATGCTTGCCAGGCCGGCAAGGCGGAGGTTGCGAAGGTTGGACATTTGTACGCCGCGTGGAAATTCTCGGGTCTGGATCATTGCGACGGAGGCTGGCTATCGGACGGCAGTGTCCGTTTCCCGATCACCGAACCACGGGAGCGGTGCGGAGGCCTCCCCGATCCAGGAGTGAGGAGCTTCGGTTTCCGCGATCAGGAGGAGAGACTGTATGGAGTGTATTGTTATGCACCTACTTAGGGCAAGTGTTTAGACCATTAGAGGTCATCTACTAAAGCTTCAGATGGAGTGGACTCCCAGCTTCTTCCTGAGAGGCCAACACCAAAGTGGAGACAGTTGACCAACATGCGGAAAAAGGGATTAGGGCCAGATCTGATTCTTCTCCATGATAAAGTTCCATGTTTCAGATTGGAGTGAACATTGGTTCAGACATTTGAACTTATTTGTCTATTCTGTTTAACTGTAGGCATCATGGTATCCTCTCAATGTCTACGCCCAACGTAACCGGTGATAAGCCTTTATATTAACAGTGCAATAAAGTAGAATGTAGCATAACACAATTGTATCGATACGCAATGGCTTAAAAAATGTCCAATAATTTTAACCTGTGCCGTGCCTCTGCTAATTGACCTCTGTTAGATGGCTTTACAGTGACTGAATTGATGATTTATAATGCTTGAGCGCTTAGAGCTTAGCTGTGCAATGTTTGGATAACATGGTAGGGCTCAATATTAATTTGTATATACAGTAGTGGCTTCCTGCTCAATTCACCTCCTCGTATCATGACATTGGCTCTCACTGATGCAATCACACAAGGGGAGAGGTCACTACCTCCTACTTATACACTGAAATACTCTGTGCTGCAGTGACAGGTTGATCTATACCCATACATGTACTTTACCAATTCTCCATTCCTGGCTCTGAGTACTGTACATACAATTTTTGGGGTATTTGTGAGCTTAGGGTATACCTCTTACAGTAAGCTTCATTTTATTTTTTTACAGACATTCGATATCCCAAGTAGCTTTAATGATTCATAATGCAGCTTGATTTCCGATATAGATTCCACAAGGTCACCATATATTCACATAAAACTCCCTATCACGGGGAAGCATTATATCTGGTATTTATGAACTGTCACAAATGCCTTAGGCATTATTTAAGTTACTGAGCTCATGTGATCAATTGGAGCCAATGTCCTGGTAGCTGGCAACCTGATGATGTCACAGAGTGTTTCGCTGGAGCGCACTGAGCATGCTCCCTGCCAGTACATGGGCCGTTCCCACCCTCATTAACACTCACGAATATTCATAGCCGCCCAGAAGACAGGTGACGTCACACAGGCGTGTAAAAAGGTGAATATAGAAGAAAGCTTAGAGGTGCAACACACAGAACATCTTTATATGCACACAATAAACAGTCCCCATCTATTTGCAGCCTGACGCCCATCGTTGTCTCCTCTCCCGCAAAGTCCCAGAGACTCTTTAAATAAGAGGAGACCTCCCTTAATCCTGAGGGAGCAGTCAATTTCCATTGGATAATGCTTACCTGTCGCGAAGGGGGGCGGGGACATATCACCTGCCATCATGCCCCGCCTTCTAAGAAAACACAGAAATTAATTTACTGGGGTGGGTGGGGCTTGATGATGTGACTGCCACACCCACCTGATGCAATCAGGCCGTAAAGCCCCAGCCACCCCTTCTTTTCCTACCTCAACAACCCATTTGCAGATACCATTTCCATTTGTGGTTTGATTTTCAGGAGAGGAGAGGGGCAGGTACATAACGTTGAAATGTGGGTGGTTCAATGACACGATTCAGTGTCCATAGAGGGCCGAACATATAAAACAATTATATTTTTCACCAGTATGAATAGATATACCTGAGTATGGAGTTTTAAAACGTGTTTTTTACATTTTAAAATTAGTTTTACATTAAAATAAATGGATGACTTACGTGGTGGTCAACCAGTTAGGAAAAAGTAGGTGTGAATTTGGGAGTGATGTTCCCATATCCACAAATTCAAGCAGATTGTAAGAAGTGTGTATTGAATGTGAGAATACATGTAATGCAAGTGTTCCGGTTCTCTGGTTGTCCATTGGGAAACCTGCTATACTACCTGTTGCCCACTAGGTGTCACAGTTTCCATTGCAAACGAGGACCAGAACTGAGGGTCTGATTTTTACTAAGGGTTAAAAACTCCTGATTTTGCTATAGGGCTGTTTTTGACTTCACTCTATACAGGAAGAGGTCACTGCCAGTGATAGCAGCAACGGCATTGGCTTCCTGGTGTCTTTGCGTTGGGAAGCCAAAATATTTTGTTTTAATTTTTGAAAATAAAACTAATATATGTTTAATCCTTTTTTTTATTTCACATTAGTGGAACTGTAAGCCCAAATCTGGGCTAGCCAGCTCACACATGCACATAGCTGCAAAGGAACTGTCATATCATACATAGGGACGGAACTATCCCTATGTATGATACAACCCATCCACACTGATCTGCAAATCAAGTCTATAAAGTTGTCTGTCACTCTGTGCCTTCCGTGTTGCAGAAGCTCCTCCCTTCTAATGTGGCAACGCACTGCAGAGGAGTGACAGACAAGACCTGATGAAGGGTCCAGGCCGCCCTAGGCTAATAGGCTTGTAGCTTCCCTTAACCTTCCAATACATGGTAGGTAAAAACAAACTTACCCTTTATTTAAAGTCCGGCTTCCTTCACCACGTCCCACCACCAGTGTTTATGTTCATGACGGGCAGATTTAGTTATGTATAAACATTACAATTATTTCATGCGTGTTATTCATCTGAGTAATACACATCATTTGACATATACTAATGTGAAATAGTGGCTTTACTTGCAAACCTGCAACATTGTTATTTCAGTGATATAATATACATTAGAAAACCATAGCAAATTCAATGCAGTGTCCACACAATACTGGTTTGAAGGTACTAAACAAAATAAAAACATGGAGTAAACAAGTACACTTTTCTCCTACACGCAGTGGAGGTGGCCATTTTGTTAGCCGAGTCAATAGCAATGAGGATGCAGCCTATCGATTCACAAGGGGACATCGCTGAGGCACAGGGGAGGCGGCCATTTTGTGAGAGGAGCCAATGGACGCCAGAGTGCAGCCTGTCCATTCACTAGGAACCAATGGCGTCGGTGCGTCAGTGATAGAACTGCCTCCCAGTGAATTCATTGGCTGCGCACTCATGAATAATGGTTCATCCCACAGAATTTCGGCCGCCAGTGTGTGGAGATGACGGGTACATTTTCAGGTATTATTTTACGCTCATCGCAAACCTTGTACAAACAAGGTGGGACAATCTAGGATGTGTCGGTCAACAATACTAAGAGAAAAGTCCTGGACGGAGGAAGCCATCTTGCTTCTTTTTCTATCTATCTTCATTTATAATGTATGATCTCAACAATTGCCACTAAAGAGTAGGGTAATTAAACTCTGGCTACATATTATAATAATCTGAGACCCCCCCCCCCCCACCCTCCCTAAAGACACTTGGCTTATATGAATACCACCCCACATTGCCAATTAGAAAACAGGGGCAAATTTGGCCTTGTATAGACACACTGATTTCAAGTAAGGCCATGCCCGTTTTCGTGAAAATAGGGACTGCTGGCAGACACAGTTATAAACTTTGACCACAATTGTACATAAGTAAAAAATCCACATTGGTTGGAGATTAACCGGCCGGCATGGATGTTTTTTTTTAAAAAAACAGCCTTGATGTTAATGCAACATTCGATCCAGTTTAAAGAAACACATGTTTGGGGTCTGCTTAAAACGTCGTCGATGACAAGATGGCAGTGAAAGGGGTTAAAGGTACGTTTGCCGTGGTGAGCCACCGTCGGACGTGGCTGGCCAGAGTCCGATGGTAAATAGCACCTTGCTGTGGTGATAGTTTAGTAACTCGTTGGCTACAAGGCATCTTTTTTGCGGTTGTAGGGCGTAGCGCATTTCGCCACCAGGGTGAGGAGACAGGATCTTGGGTGCTGGTCACATCACAGCAATGCTGCATGGAAACAAGATCAATAGTCATGAAACAGAAGCAGTAGTAGAAAAGTATGTTCTTTGCAGTGGCAGACATAGACGGTAGCGTGGTGTAGAATTATTTGGGTCCCCCTTTAATATCTACCTATTATTTTATACCTCCCACCACTGTCCCTGTGCAAATAAGTATGATGTGTGTGCTTCAACCATGAAGCACACACCGAAAGGGGGTGAGACTGTATCACGTTGGGATGTGTCACTCCACTAGGTGGTGTGCTTAATGCTGAACCGCTACTCTGAAGCACTAGGCTGTACGCCAAACCACCTCCCCTAAAACATCTTTGAATTTCCACAAGCACTAGTGAGCAAAACATCCCAAAAGTCCCGGCAGTCGTGGCAATGATAGAGTGCCCTCAAATTGAGGGTGTCCTGCCTAATTTGAGAAAGTTGGGACGTGTGTAATTGCAGGTACAATGGGGGGGAATAGATTAATAGACTCTGAAAATGAATTTATTTACTGCCAGTGTGAGTCCAAATTAATACACTGAGTGTACTGGTAGGTACATTAAATGTCCACTAGGATTTCGGATGAGGGTATTCCAGATGTTATAGGTGTAGTACCATGGGCCAAGGGTAAACAGTGATTTCATATTTATAGTGCACAAACAAGCATGTAATATATAAGTCCTACCCTACTATGGTCTACAAACTATGGAGAGATTTATCAAAGGCCGAAAAGCTGTATAACCCTCAGGGCTCTTTTAGTTTCACCCCTTATAGGGGGTCATAAGTTTTTTTTTTAAAATCCGTATAATCTTTTGGAAATATTTCTTGGCCCAAGAGGGTCTCAGGCATTGATAACCCTCCTAAACACACTAGTCAAATTGAGTAGCTGTGAAAAGGTCATCTATTACCCGTGTACAAACAACGTCTAAAACATAGAACACAATGCAATATAATTTAGGTAATCTTATAATAGATTTCATCACAAGGGGGTAAAGCACTGAAGCAACTAATACACCAAATCAAGGGGGGTTCATTCTTCTCTAGGTGGTCTTTGTTATCTACTTACTAGGCCAGCAGTTTATCTGCGGCTCTTCCCATACACCATCCGATTGGCACTTGATGATGGGAGAATTGCGCTGGACAAAACCCTCATCGCAACGGTATCCCACCACTGAGCTGATCTGGTATCTTGTTTTAGGTCTGCCGTACGTAGAGGCGTTGGTCACTTCAGGTGGGGCACCACAGAACACTAGGGGAAACAAGGAGGCAGGAGGCCATGAGCAGGTTATGCAATGGGAAATTACTAAAGCAAAATGTATATATCTGGCGTGAAACTGAAGCTTACCGATCGACTATCTAGACCATCGATGGACAATCATTGCTTGTAGTTTTTCTACAAACTTATAATGTACCTTCTAGCCTCACAATAACCCTCAGCCTCCATTAACGGCCATAATTATTGTTCTACAACCTGGTCCATGGCAATGTGTTTGCTGCTATTCTTACCCAGGCCCATTTTGCAGGTGTATGGGAGGTGATAGTTACATGGCACGTCGCTCCACTGACCACCATCGTGCCATCCCATCACCACGCAATCTTCACCGGAGAGGAAGTAGCTGTCAGGTTGTCCGTGGTTCCAGTTTTCGAACAGCTGAAGTTCCAGAGTTGGAGAATGAAAGAGACACAGTTATTATTGCTGTCTTTGTAAATGTTCCAGGCATCAAACCCTCCTATGCAGGCTCAAAATGTGGCTCTGTGAGGAGTAAGTAGGACACAGAGCAGAAATCTACATGCCTCGGGTTTACCAGTGCTCATTTCTCTATCTCTGCACCCTAACAGAACTCTAAGAGTGACAAGGTCGAGAACCTTAAAAATCTGGAAATCTGATGGTAGAAACTGGCTATTGTATCGTCACAGCCAATTAAGAGTTTAAATCCTCTAACTAACTGAGGCGAGCAGTTCAGAACCCAACTTTACCAAAACGTATCTGGTTCCTGGCATTACAACAATTTTGCTAAGTCTCAGCATGTATGGTTCCAACCCCAACACCGCCAATCTATATTACATATGAACATGCAAGACAGAGAATTAAAAAGTGCTTTCTTATGCAACGCTTCTTAAAACATAATATAGCAGCTCTCCCCCATTTCGTCCTAAGAGAGCAAAAAGACTACTAAGGTGCAATTCGTAAATATATGTCCTGTAACTCCTCAACATTCAATCAGATGTTTGCTCTGATCACTCTAGTGCAGACTAGAGCCACCTGTGACTCTAGTCTGCACTAGAGTCACAAATGCATGCTGGGATTTGTATTTTCATGATGTACCAGAGTCACAGGTTGTCAGTAGGTTAGTGCCATCTAGACTCATAACAGGACACACTGCACCGTACTATTAAATACATCTTCTGCACATCTCATTGCTGAAGCTGTCTCCATACAGATCTTACCAGAGGATTTCCATCTGACCACTGGAAGTCCCCTTCTATCGTCCTGTCATTTAGGCCCGTCCACTGGTATTCCCTGTACTTGTCTGCAGGGACATTGAAAGACAACAGTTATTTAACTGAATATATGAGATACGGTACACGATATCTGGTGGCGTGTAGAGTGGCAGGGTGGTTAAATGGATCTACAATGTACCAGCGCTACACATATATATTGTATAGTATGTAGTCCCAAGAATTATGGGTGCCATGTTCTACATTCAATGATAATTAAAGAAAAGCTATCATTCATAATAATATTGATCATTTGGCCACTAGAGCCAGTGAAACATAGATTTTTCTCTCTTTGTGTGGTGTTAGGTTAATTACCCAACCCAACTATCTTAAGGTGAAGACATTTTGGTGGCAGGCAGCAAATTTGTTTATACACGTAGAGAGCCTTCGGTGGTCCTCGGTGGTTCCTTTTTTTTCTCCCTTCTGCCCACTTTCTGCCCACTAAAGTGCAATGCTTGGTACAGAACAAGGTGGGCGTGGGGATGGCAACACATATAGAAGAAGGTATCTGGCCAAGAAGAACAATGGCAGGTCTTCAAATGGGCCATTTAGCTGCTGTTCATGACATGGATCGGCATGGCGTATGCGATAAAGGCTCTCTGGATGAATTCTTATATACGTATATTTCTTTATCATTTCCTTAGATCAATGCTGGGAAAACGTTCGGTGAGCGAAGGTCCACAAATCTGCCCGTTAAACTGCAAGCGCAAAATCTCTCAATTTAAACGACCTAACGTTGAGTAACGATGCTGCAACGGGGGCCTACTCAAACAGTCCATGGTTTCGGTGGGGAATTACTTGTATACTCTCACAGTGTACAACCATCTCTGTTTGCCAGAGTCAACCAGCTAGACATTCTAAAATTGGTTAGGCTGTTGCAAGGGTGTATTGGTACATTAGTTATTTAAGGGGCATGTCTTATTAAAGTTTTTCACAAAGTGGAGTTAGTCTTAAAGGAAAATTCTATCTTTACGTAATATCTGAAATTAATCTAATATTTGCCCCCCAAAAAAATGCGTTCTATGTTGTTACTGTTACCCCCAGTGGTCGAAGTGGAAATTTAGAAGATGACGGTATGAAAAATGTAATGGGAATGTAATACCCTGTCATTGATTGGGTGGATCATGGGGAGAGCTTCTCTTATACTATACTATGATGTGTAATTGACAAATTATTACTCCTATGGCTGTAACCAATACTTCCAAAGTGGCTTCTGATGCCATCAAATTAATAAATCATAATGTCAAAGGCCTTAATAGTCCTCAGAAGGGACTAATGGCCTCTAAGGACTACGCACAGCTCAAGTCCAATGTGGTATTTCTACAAGAAACTCATCATACTACTACTTACTCAGTTTTGGCATATTGCTTATCCTACGGTGTACCAGGCTTTTAACTCTACAAAAATCAAAGCAGTGGCCATTCCGCAATGTAAATCTTTCTCCTTCGTAATAAAAATGTGGCAAGATCATACAGGTCATTAATTCTCTTGAAACTTTAAAACTAAATCTGTGTGCCTCTGGTCAATCTATATGCTCCTAGTTCACGGCAATTTGAGTTCTTTACATAAATTGCTCACCTACTTAATACTATTTTTTGGAGGCATTACTACTACTGACTACTACTTATAAATCTATTTCTTTAATGGTGAAGGTTCTGAAATCTGATTATCACCTACTGGATGAACGGTGATTGCTCAATCCATCTAGAGAAGAACATGCCTTCTACTTGGCGCCATGTGATTCCTATAGCTATATAGACCATGGCTTTGGACTTTGGCATCATTATGATTATTAAATGATAATAATAATTATAGCTCCCAAATTATACTAATCACCTGGTCTAACCATGGTATAGCGGAAATTAACCTCTCTAGTTGGACAGCAAATCAACCTATAAGGAGATGTTGACCGAAAGAATCTCGACTCTCTCAAGCGGCAGTTCATCAAGATGTTTCAAAAGATTCAGTTGACTATTTATTTAATAACCCTACATCTGACGATGATACCACTGTCCTGTGGGCTACCGATAAGACTGTTATGATTTAGCATGGCTCCAGAAATAGGAGAACTAGATTGCAGAAATTAAGGACCACATCTACTATATTTGTTTTGCTCCTTCCCCATTCCAATTGTCATTTTGGATCTTCGGTGTTTCTAGCGCTCAAAAGGAAGGATGGGGGCTTTTTGAATACGACAAAGCAGGCCAAAGTCTCAACTTGTTCATTGACATATCTAACCACACCATTACAGGTGGATTTAGGTAGAAGGTTCATTTATAACTCAATCTCAATATCAATGAAACATCTTCTGTGGCTATGGCCTTCTCACAGGCCACACTCATCTTTTCTAAAGCCATTGCTTGACATATGAGAAGCCATGTTGACATCTATGTCACACTAACATAGGGAGACTTTTAACACCTCGCTTTGAATACACTGATTTTCTGCCTGGACTTCCACGCTCTTCTTTTCAGTGGAGGTCTTCTCGGAAACTGCACACAGTTGCGGAATGTTTGACTTACATAAAACTCATCCCACCAGAGAATCGGAATGCTCAGGATAACTTAACCACAATCTGAAGAGTTTAGATACGCCCAGCTGGTTAATTTCTAGCCTACCACTATGAAGACTTTATGGTCACAGCCATATGCTGTAATCCAGATGAAGAAGTTTTTAATTCAGCTCTTTGCTAATGTTGTTTGCCATCTGCACTGGCCTCAAAGACCAACTAGATGACCAAATGGAAGAGAAGACTTTAAGGAGAATTATCCACAGACAACCGGGTAGGAATTTGTGAGAATTCTGATAATTCTTCCTTTCTAGTTACAGCTTTGCTAAAGCCGATCATATCTATAAGTCTTCACTATTATGTATTAGGGATTGTGCGTCTATTAGAAATGCCATTAGTGAAGGAGATGCCCACATATTAATTTATTAATATTTCACCTGGTCTGTAGTTAGCATTAGTACACAGAAAACCCATATACAACCACGATTTTGGTTGACAGGTCATATCTACCTGGCCACCTGTTGCGGGGGACTAACACTCATCTGACCACGTTACCTCCGGGTGCTCCGGTTTCCTCCCACACTAGTAGGTTAATTGGCTGCTATCAAATTGACCCTAGTCTCTCAGTCTCTCTCTCTCTCTCTCTCTCTGTATTGAGAAATTTAGACTGTTAGCTCCAATGGGGCAGGGACTGATGTGAGTTCTCTGTACAGCGCTGCGGAATCAGTGGCGCTATATAAATATCTGCTTCTGTTGCTGATGATGATAGACGCTGTAGGAGAAATGGCTGTATGGCTTACCATCGTATACCAGGCTACTTAAGCTCTGCATATCACACATTCCGGTAACTACTACTTATGTAGCATACAAATATCAACTTTAAGTTTCAGTGTACAAATAAGCTATCAAGTATTTGTGTGCTACATGAAAAAACAGTCAGTATTTAACTTATGTGCAAAACAGAATACTAATTGTCACCCCTTGCATTGTAACATGGTTTTGTCCAGGAGACTGAAATAAGATACCTCTTAATTTACGATCCTTAATGAATCAGGCCCTACATGTAGTTTTATGTTAGAGAGAGAGAAGTAGGAATAGAGGGAGGGAGAGAGAGAGAGAGAGAGAGTGAGAGAGAGATGGGGGAGGGAGAGAGGGGGGAGAGGAAAAGAGAGAGTGGGAGAAAGAGAGGGGGAAGAGAGAGAGAGAAGAGAGGGGGGAGAGAAAGAGAGAGAGAGGGGGAGGATAGAGAGAGAGAGAGAGAGAGAGAGAGAGATGGGGAAGAGAGAGAGAGAGAGAGAAGAGAGGGGGGAGAGAAAGAGAGGGAGAGAGAGAGAGAGGAGGGGGGGATAGAAAGAGGGGGAGGAGAGAGAGGGGGCTGAGAGAGAGGGGGGGAGAGGGAGAGAGAGATGAGAGGGAGAAAGGGGAGAGAGGGTGGAGAGAGAGGGGGAGAGGGAAAGGGGGGGGAGAGAGGGGGAGAGAGAGCAGGGGAGAGAGAGCGGGGAGGGGGGGGAGAGGGATCAGAGAGGGGAGAGAGAGAGAGATAGCAGTTGTTAGTGAATTTTAGGTGGTTGTATCTGAATCATTACTGAACCTCTGAACCTCCAGTGACACTGTAAGTCCACTATCACACATGGCTACTTAAGGTAGGAAAGTGCTTGCAACATGAATATTATTATAAATTAATATCTCAATATTTACATTATACAAATATAATGGGAAATATAAAATATGGTTAGTTCATCTTTAATTCAGCCACAGTTGATATAATTGAAAAATAAGAGGGAAAATGGGACTAGTACTAAATGTTATGGGTGAAATGGCCTTGGCTTTAGGTGTGATATCGCACTATTGATTTGGTAGAGCCCCAGTGTTACACACCCACTTTTTGGAGTGAGCACTTACTGTTCACAAAGTCTTGTTCTTCAGGGGCCACGATGCTGACAAGGTGACTACCATAACCTCGGCAATGGGTCTCGGCCTCTACCCAGCTTCTGCGAGTGTAGAAATGCTTGTAGCAAAATCCTTGGAACGTGTCCCAGTCGTCCAGACACTTGTCTACATCTAACCAAAAACAGTGATAGGGTGCAATGAAAAGGGTTGCAGAATGTTGTGGTCAGTGGCACAGCGAAAGTCGCCTGGGTCCTGGCGCAGAACCTAACCAACGCTAACATCACATCTCACCACCACCTCAGTCTCCCCTGGGTACACCCACTAAGATACACACTAGACCTGGGCAACCTTTGGCCGTCCAGATGTTGGGGGACTTCAAGCCCCAGCACGCAGCGCAGATACAAAATGACAGGGCATACAGGACTTTTAGGGGCCTATTCAATTCTCAGCGATGAGAGATGTTGGGCTGCGCTAATTTCTGGGTACGACGGTAACTTAACATTGTGTATTTTTGTTTTTTTTTAAATATTTTATAGTTTTTTTTGAACTTTTTTAGTGGTGCATTTTTGTTTTGTTGTAACTTACAGCTTGACCAAAGTGCGTATGTGTGTGACATACAGTATGTGTGTAAACTCACTCCAGGGTGACACATAGCTCCCTCTGCACTCACTTATTTCACAGGCTTTTCCAAAATAGCCTGGCAAACACAAACAGCGGAAGTCACCATCGTCTTCCTCAGTGCAGGTCCCTCCATTCTCGCAGGGGTTGGGGTAGCAGTCATCTACAACACAAGGGACAATGGGAAGCTACGGATATATGCTTAGAATCGTGGAGAACAGTACAATGTATCTGCAACATCTCATTCTATCACAGCGCCACCTACTAGTGGCAGCAATGTAAGGGTTATTAATTAACAGGAGCATGGCTGCCAACAGTCCCTAATTTCCAGGGACAGTCCATCGATGACCCCATAGCAAAATTTGGGCAAGGGTCAGGCGATCCCACTGGAACCTCCTGGGGCCGCTCAGAGAAGAGAACTACTCTCTGCTCTTTTTGGGCTCTTGGAGAACACCACGGGGTGCAGGGTCCTCTGAGGGGAGGGGGCTGGCCATTTCTGGACCCTTCTTTCCTCCAGGCCCTGTAGCGGTTGCAAACCCTGCACCCATGGACGTTCCACCAATTTTTCAGTATTGACCAACTGCACAATAAAATCCTTCTTTTTCTGGGTCAAAAGCAATTCCTTCTATCTATTCTTACTCTCTGGGATTTATAAGTTAATATTTATTGAAGTATTTAAAAATAAAATGTATGTTATAAGCAAATTCAATTAACATGAAATGATGGGCATTGCAGTGCTCCGAGGCTCACTTAGACAATATCGTTCAGGACGTTTTAGTATGTTTGTGCTATTAATAATATATTCCTAGAGCCCTTGTCCTCATCCATTTTCTCCTAGTGGTGAGTGAAATCTTCAAAACAGTTCCACAAAATATTTGCCTCATCCTGTACTCGGCCACTGAATTTTGCCTGTTTTGCTCGCGGAATTTAGCCTTGAATGTTCTCAGTCCTAACTCAACCTCACTACACATGAGAATGGATTACCCTTCACCATCTCAGTTCTATTCAAACATTATAAACTCAGCAAAATCTGAATGTACAAAAAGTGCAAAATGCGTTGCCAACTGTGGAAAGTGAACATTACATCTCTGAGAATTCACACCTTTGGCAAACAACCTGATCCACTGCGAAACTAGAATTGCGTGAAACGTCACTGTAATTTCACTAATCTCTACTCCTTATCATAAAAGTACATAGTGTTATTAATTGTAAAGTTGTGTTGAGGCTTGCTTATATTATTCCCCCAGCAAAATAAACTATAAGAAGATTCAACCTGTAAAGTAACACTATAGAAGGAAATCTGTAATCGAATGTATTGGAACCATAATTCATAGGCACGTCATTCAGGCAACCCAACTGTTTTAGGTGTTAGTTGCTGAAATCTTTGTATGTTTGTTGGCTAAACTCATTCAAATGAGGCCTAAAGCCGGTTTTAACCAATGGTTGTGGTAGCATTCAGATTAAGACCGAAGTGGGTGGGGCCTGTTTCTTGATTACACGTGAATCACAGGGGAACATGGGTACTTGGAAAAAAATAATTAAACGGTGGTCATATCATATTTTTTTTCCATTGTGTTAAATGTGTTGCATAAATGTTATATGTTCTTTATTAAACATTTTCAAGGGGCTGACATGCCTTTTTCTCTACATAATCTATTTACCCTACTTTGCGACCCTCCGCTTAATTTCTGAGTTCAAACTGCGTCCCAGTAGCTGAATACCTCAACTATTTAGAAGAGAAGCAAGGAGTAGCATAGAAGATGATATATACATATACTGCTTTCTTGCAACCCCCTGAGAATCTTAAATAAAGACCAGGGGACTGATTCATTAAGGATATTAACTTAAGAAACTTCTTATTTCAGTCTCCTGGACAAAACCATGTTACAATGCAAGGGGTGCAAATTAGTATTCTGTTTTGCACATAAGTTAAATACTGACTGTTTTTTCATGTAGCACACAAATATCAACTTTAAATTTCGGTGTACAAATAAGCGATCAAGTATTTGTGTGCTACATGGAAAAACAGTCAGTATTTAACTTATGTGCAAAACAGAATACTAATTTGCACCCCTTGCATTCTAACATGGCTTTGTCCAGGAGACTGAAATAAGAAGTTTCTTAAGTTAAGATCCTTAATGAATCAGGCCCCATTTTTGGAACACTACGATATTCCCCTTAAGAAATAGCAAACGTTTGCAATCGTCTGTTTTAAGAAACTGGAGTGACACAGACAACTGCAAACATATTAAAGACACATAAACTTATCTATTTTGAAGTAGAATCCTCTAATTTATTTAGGAAAGTGTGGTTGGCCATGTCAACTGTGTGACAGGATGACACAAATATAACATGGTATTACAATAAAATGGGAACGTCAAAAAGTGTAATTATTCACCTAAACCCTATAACAATAGCAAAATAATAAAAGATAGACTTAATAATCATGACATGAATGTCTCTAAAGTAAAAATGATCTTAAACTTTTAAACCTAGTTGATGGGTTACAATATACACAAAAAGGCATCTAGGTTGTCACTATAGGGACATTTCTAAGACTGGGGAACATGAAAATGTTCCTGCAACCCCCAACAATCCAATCAGATTCTAATTCTAATTGCTCTGTGAAATGGAAGCAGAAAGCTGTAGTCTGATTGGTTGGTATGGATTACAGATCTGCATCGATTTTCAGATATGTCATCGAATGTGATCCAAACGCAGGAAATATCGAAATTCCAATCTAGTGTGGAAATGAGAACGTGGGAGAAGAATGGACAGTAACAACTATCTCAGGAAGAAAGAGGGTCACCATTACCTGATAAATTTGTGTTCTAATAATTTCGAGAACTGCTGCCAATAATGGCTTATTGATCCAAATTGTTAAGTTTCCTATAATAATGTCAATATCAACAATTGTCTTTTAGGTTCTGGGAAGACCGGTGCGGTATAAATTGAATGCACAGATTAGATATTGATCCACCTGTCTAGATTACTAAAGCAAAGCATGCAATAACAGGAAAGTTAGTGAAAGAATCAGGTAGACACACACAGAAAGAACACACGGAAAGGAATTGGAGGAATAAAGAAGATTATGACCTTAAACAAGTGCTTTAATTCTAAAAAGCATTTAATTTGGTTTATTTTTCATGGAAACAGTCATAAAAATACTTCATAGAAGTAAAAAAAAACAATACGTGCTCTTGAATGATCAGACTGGTTGGTTTGACATTGGTTGGGCTGTTGACATAGGTGTTATATCCCCAGATTCTAATGATTTAGTGAAAGGAGAAAGCACAGAGGTAGAGAATAGTATTCATCGTAAGGCATTGATGCAAAAGGCCATTGATAAAGTAACGGCCGTGCAGATATGGAGGTTGTTACCTGAAAAATTCACAGAGGATCCCACAATGGCTTTCTCAGTTGGAACAGCGGGCAGAGGATACGTTGGGCTCATAGACACAGTTGGCCGGAAGGTCTTCTCCAAAGGTTGGGTTGTAGAATTTCTGGGATTGTTGGGTGGTGAAGTTGAAGTTGTATGGACAGGTGTCACTGCTGTATTGGAATCTAGGTCTTCAAGACTCTGCACTGTGCCTACTACTGATGTTGGAAAATGTATCTTCTCACGAACATATGGCTGTTCTACACCTATGTCCTTAACGGTTGATATGACAGAAGACACGTCAGGGCTTTTAAGGTGGGACACCTGCGCCGTTGAAGTTTCGTCTGGCTCGTATAGATTTTGTACGGCAAGCAAAGGTGTATATGTTGAATGGTTTGGACCTTCTCGGTTTTCAGTTCTGTTTGTTTCATGTGTTTGAGTACTATTTCCGTCAGCAGTGGAACCATCGCTGCTCGTGAACTCCGGAACTTCTCCACTTCCATCCTCCCAAGATAATTTAGGAATATTATTGCTTTTTGGCTCCGGTGAAGTAGCCATGGCTGTTGTAAGCACCAGATTTGAGTCTAAGATAGGAGCATTTGTTATGTCATCTGGCGTACCACTCGTATGATCACCAGAAACCATTTCTTCCAGGGAATTTACGATAGTTTTTGGATATTGTTCCGTAAGCATTGAGTGATCTTCATTTCCAGATGCCTCAAAATTATTTTGTTCAGTGGTTGGACTTATAGAGGATACTATGTGTGCGATAGGGGTTTCTAATGACGTGTTAACGAGTTGTTTATCATTCTCTTCTGCTAATGACTTATTGATGTCTCTATAGTCTACACCAGCCTCTAAAATAGAGGAGATCATGGTTGGGACAACATGGATAGAACTTGTATCTGCCTTTGTCATATTATGTGTATCTCCTTGACTTGTCCCTTTCTGGTGGTTTGCATCCACCGTATGGTCACTTTCAGAAAATTGTGTAGGTTCGGGTGTTCCGTCACTATCAAAAGGTCCACCTGATTCTGACACAGTAGCTCCCAGTTCCTGAGCCATGTCGGTAAAGTTGTCATAATAATTTTCTGCATTTACGTTCACAAATGTAAGATCTAAGATCGTGTCTCCATCAGTTGGCAGGACATGTTCTTCAAATGGTCTTCCCGTTGACTTAGGAGTTTTCTCTGGGACCAACCCAAGATTATCTTCTGCCAAAATAAAAAACAATACACCTTATGTTATCAAGATATTGCTGCAAGAGCCCTAGATTATTGATACTTGTAGTCATTACTACAGTACATAATGGTGAGTTCTCACACTTCAGAATTCTTGTATTAGCCTTTTTCCACATTATATTGTTTTCCGTCATTTTAAATATTGTACATGCTGATGTTTCTGACTCATGTAATGTGTCAGAAACATTGGCGTGTACTGATAACATCAACCATAACCTGCTTTAATAATTCAGCATATTGTCCAGCTAAAATACACTAGAAATCAATTATCATTTCAATCTCTAAAAATCATGATGAAGCTTGCAATGACCGATATATCCCCAGGAGGTCCTACACAATGTACCATTTGTCATGTTATATTGGGGACAATATAGTGACCACATTTCACAGAGAGGAAAGATATGTATTGTATTGCAGCTTATTAATTTATTATGAACTGGGGCTCAATATCTTGGCTCAAGGTAGAAGTGGTCATGAATTGGTATCTCAAGCTCACTCCAGCTGTTGGGGAACCTCAACTCAAGATTCATAATTCTGGTCAGTGTCGGGGTGACAGTACTTTCCATGACGTACCTTGAGAACTTTCTAAAACGGGCGTTGCGATGGTATCAGTTGTTGTACACTCTTCACAATCATCAGTATTGTCTTCATATGGAGGAAAGCTGGCCAACGCAGGAGACAGATCTTCCCCACTGATGATGCTCTCCACAGTCGGAGTTGTTGGGTATGGTGGTGACTCTTGTTGGTCCTTGAGGGTTATAGTCTCTGTATCTGCTCCCTTTGGTTTTGTTACATCTGTCTTGTTCAGTGGTATAGAATCTACTGAGCCTTGGGCTTCATTTTCAGCTTTCACTTCGGGAAGTTTCAGTTCCTCGAAGCTTTCGGTAACTGTGATAACATCTCGAACTCGGTTTCCTGGAGCTGGAAGACTTTCGTCAAGATCTTGTGTCGACGCGGGGCTTTTACCTAGAATATAAAATGGCAGCTTACAGTAATGCAACAGATTAAAAATTGTTCGTTTTACTCCAAAATTCTGGTACTGGCTAGCTAGTAAAAGACTATGTACAAATCTCCCAACTATGGTTTCCGGTGGCCCGCACTCGAGAAAGATGCAAGTCCAGCACTTCTGACATGCTGGGTTGCCCAAGCCTCTTAATCGAGAGAGTAGGGACATATGCTATGTGGCCTTCTCTTCTCTCTCCGTCCCGCTTTCTACTCTGCCCACTCTTTGCCATCTTCCCTCTAAAAAGATGTTGGCTATAAAAAACAAATAAAGTAGCCTGCTGTCAGGGCTGCTTTGATAAAGGGCAAATAAGGCAACTGACTTAAGTTGACTTGAGCAGGTGGTCCCACCATTGGACAGCCTAGTAATGGAGCCTCAATAGAAGAGATCTTAAAGAGTTTCTATCTTGACTCCTTGGAAGACAAGAGGCTCCTTTCTAAAAAGTCCTCTCTTTCAAGTGGTGATCAAGGTGATTGTAGATCTCATGAATCAAAGAACAAAAGAAAAGGAAAAAAAAAGCTAACTTCTGCCCAATACCTTCAGCCTAGCTCCTACCTAGGCCTAAAATTAGCCCAAGACCAAGCATTTAACATGGCTCTAGATTTAGACCTTACATTGGCCCAAGGAACATGAGGACACACTTATGTGATCTTTTATCCTTAATGTTTAAGGTGGACCAGTCTGAAGTTAGGAAGGGGAGGAGTAAAAATGGAGGAGGATGGGTGGGAGCTTTCAGCTTACTCAAATACAGAAAGCCATTATCTCAAAGAACAACAAGAATAATTTAGGTGGTTCAAATGTTTTTTTTTTTACATTCTTGGCTATTTTAGTCCAAGTGGTGTTTTATATGAAAAAAACGTACCCTATAACAGATAAAGTGGCTGATTTCAGATTTTGCGCAAATTTATATCACCATATAGGTCTTCACAGTTGGTGATCACACAGTAAGTTTTCTAACCCCCTGTAGAAGTGACCATAATTAGCAGCTGGAATGTCTTTTCAGCCCAGACAAAAAAACTAATATTCGGCAAAGGGATCCCTAAACTGTGGCATTATTCAATCCCACCCCAAACAAGGACATCCACATCTCAAAGAAATATAAATTTAAAGGGTGAACATTCGATAATCTTAATAACCATTGAACTGTGGTCCTGTATTGAACAGGTTTGGAATTCAATGTACCAACATCTTGAGTATATTAAAATGTTTAATGGTTGATTTACCTCTGAAACAGTACACGTCGTATTTTGCCTGGGAGTCAGGGAAACCGGTCTGATTGCGGAACTGGAAGATAGTCTTCACCCCAGGCAAATTCCCTCCACACTTTTCTCTTGGCGTGACGATTGGATATCGGACACTTCCATCAGAAAGCCAACCTGGGCTGCAGTGGTCTAGTCCCTCGTTCCATGCAGCATAAATTTGTCCCGTCGTTGCTATATCGGAGCCCGTTCTTCTACAGTACTCTCTAGCTTCCTCCAGAGTAAATTTATTAGGTGTAGAACCCAGAAAGACCTCACCTATACAGGAGTGAAGCACATAAGATAATCAAAAGCTAGTCTTTCCCTCAAGAGAACTTGTCACCTACAGACGGTGGAGGTTGACATGTTTTTGGATGAACAAATGGTCATTAGAATGCACAAAGTGTCTCATGCCTCAGTGATGTCACTAGTTCCTAATAGATTGTATGGCTGAATATTGGTGCACCAAACGAGTGCCCCCAACATCTAGGGGTCTATTTATTAAAATGCATCGATAAGACTGATTTCGGTGATAGAAAATCATTTATTGTGGCAGTATATCTTTGAAATATTGCCACTGTTCTTCTTTCAAACTGCTACAGTGTTCCATCAAGTGTCCACCAGAGGTCCTCAAGATTAGTGAGGACTCCTGAAAATCACAAACGCCAGGGACCTCCTAGTCCAGGTTGGTGGCAGGAAGGGTCTGATAAACTCCCTTAAATGTTCCCACGTGCCTATAGTATTTCGACTGTATCCAACAAATTTTATATAAAATTTTATGTAAAATATGTTAGAAAGTGTTTATTTACAGCTAAGTCTTAGCAGACTAAAACTAAATAATTAAGCTAATACAAAAGATATGTCGATTTTGATCACTTTTTAATTATTTACAGAGAGACAAAATTACCATTCAGCTCCTCCACGTAGCAATAGACATCGTACAAGTCATCGGGCTCCAATACTCCATAGTTCCGCACTCCAGGGAAACCATCCATATCTCCATAGCAGCCCTCTCGCGGTGTCTGGATTGGGTATCTGCAAAGGGGGGAGAATGAGGTAGAGCACCTTCAGAGTCAGCAAGAGGTTTTCAGGGGAATGGTGTGATAAACCTAGGACTGAAAGGTGGTTCTCACCTGACGGTTTGATCGGCAATCCATCCAGCATCGCACTGCTCGTAACCACCGCGGTAGGCGGCCAACAGTTGGTCCGCTGTGGCAATATGTGCCTTAATTCTTGCACATGACTCTTGGGCCATGGGGAAAGTGTAGGCGTAACGATTGGTCCCTTCGCGGTACAAGAACACAACACCTGAGCAACAGAGAGATCCATGTTACCTTACCGGGAAACATAGTAACTAGGACAGTGTCCTGGGACAAATAACAACGTGAACGAAATCACAAGAACGGAGATATACCATTGGAAGTCCCGGGAGATCCCATATCCCCAACTCAGACAAACTTGGAAGCGATGCCCCCATCCCTGCTGCTTCTTAACTTGTCAGGCAAGAGGTGGGGGTGGCTTCCTTGGCTCCTTAGAATGGGTGTTTGGCACTTGGCTGTAACACCATAGCCAAACGGCACGCTCCTATGCTAACAGTGACATGGAAGAAGCTGCTGCCTGCTTCGGCTTCTTGTCAACGTCCGGTGCTCCAATCAGGGGCAACGTGGAGTCATTAATATCACTATTTGAGCGACATTCTGTCATTCCGTGTTTTAAGTGCCCCTTAACCATTGGTGCCCTTGGCAACCTCCTAGGCTCATCTCTTGGTAGCACACATGACCATTGGCACGGATCCATGGCACCTCTCTTGAGCAGCCTATTATGTAAAGTGATGCCTTTAATTTCTGTCTAGCACTACAGTATAACCCTCAACTAACACTTCCAAATTATATTGAACGTAGGGGGAAAATTATAGGGTGTTAAGGTAAGGAGGATGTATATTTTAACTTTTCCAGCATTAAACTTTAGACGAATCAACAATCAAATGGCTTTACAAACATCTCTTGTTGTACCACTTTGTCTACTTTTATTCACGTGCCCCTTTTTTGAGCCATGCCCAATGGGAAAGATTCTTGCCTGTTTGATTGTGAAGTTTGGCGCAGTCATCACTCCTCGCAGTCAATGATTCCTAATGAAAGCGTAGCCTACTTGCCTATGTGAGCCTACTTTATTAAACTTCTCATGATTTCTCCAAAGTTCTACACATTGATCCCTAGGCCAGGTTTCCTCTACCTCCCATATCCTACACCTTCACTAACTTAACCCTCTATATCTCACACCGTCTCCCATTTGTATAAAGTAAGTAAGTGGAGATAAGTTGGTCAACATTGAGCCCACTGTGAAATGTTTTAAATGTTTATAATATGTAGAGCATAGTGCTGCTACCACACCTCTATCCCACTAGCACCGGACCTGTTTGGTCATTCCAGAAATCTGGGTCTGTGGATATCTCATAAAATTAATTGGACATCAGGGATGTGTTTATGTTAAATGTCATAATTGTATACAATTTCATCTAAATGCATTGGTATTTTCTACAAGCTCACCTCCTCCACTTTTATCTCATTAGAGTATTAGGGTAGCATAGACAGGACATGCACTGGCATATGCTTCCCTTTGGAGTCTGCTCCACCGCCCCCTGGTGCCTATTCCAAAGCCAGCTTTGTTCAGAACGAAGATTCGGATGTTAAGTGGGCAACGCCCGCAACGAAAAAAAAGAATTATGTACAGGCTTGCGGGGTTCCCCCCCAGAATGCACGCTGCTCTCCTGTTGCGCTAACCAGCTTACCGTGTTCCGCTGGTCTTGAGCACAGACCATTCTGCAGTGTAGTGATCCGTTACTGTGCCAGAGGCATTGGTGAGTAGGTATAAGAAATACCCTATCTGCCCTTTACCACGATAAGCCCTGTGCCTCCCCGTAAATGCTTCTACCTTGCCTCACTAAAGTCGGTACGGTCTTGCTAACGTAGGAGCAATGCAAAAAGTGTATTATCAAGAAACTCAAAATGGGAGCAATTTGCCGCACTGCTCTTTTATTTTCCTCTATTGTACATGACCCCAGTGAAAAAGTATCTTATTGGTTTCTATAACCTGTTTGTTTTTGGGATCTTACCTTTCACCTTTACTTCCAACATGTCATAGTTGTCTTCGATCCCATGCTGAACATGGCAGCGGTAAATCCCTGAGTCGTTACTTAGGAGCTCTCTTAGGACTAAGGTGACGTCATACGCCGATGATGAGTAGTGAGGCAGAGAGGCGCGTAATCTGTACCCCTCGCTCATCTTGACTTTGTGGCCCCGGGCCACCAAGATTTCCACTTCTTTCCCATTGGAGATAAAGGTCCATTTCACCCGAGGCGTGGCCAACACAGCCCGGCGGCCAACACTGACGTCTTCCGTCGGTGACTGGTACGTGATGTGGCACGGGATGGTGAGTGTACCGGACAACACGGTCTTCGTTGTAGAGTTTCCAATCCTCACACTTAGACTCTTGTTTTCCCCTGGACAGAAAAGGAACATGGTATTTACTAATGAAAAGCTAGACGTTGGCATATCATCGTGCCAGACCACATTTGGCCTGCCACAGGACTTGTTTCTGCAAAGATATTAAGGACGGGAAGATGGAAAATGTAGCTCACTACACTCATGATTTGCTCTTAGATATAAAACCACCATTAAAGTAGACCTGTCATCCAAACCATAGTGATGTAAAACATCAAAAACTAAAAAACCAGAAAGGAATGGTAGCTATTAATGTTAGATTTCTCTTCCCAAAGTCACATTGGAATGGTCCGGTTTTCAAATTATTCTGCTAGAGTACATGCATATCCTGTCTTCTACGGCTGGAATTTTGGAAGGACAGCAAGCTAAAAAGAGAGACCACAGATGAAGGTACATAAACTCCTAATAATTGCTAGGATACATGGCATTATGTATTTTTAGGTAAGTATCACAGGCACGTTCAACTACTCTATTTGCTCTCTGTTAGTAATATCGGTGTGTATGCAAATTTGAAGTGAGCAGGGCTTGGATGCACCTACAGCCAATCAGAGCATTAGAAAATCCACAGGGTTAGAACAATCTATACCCAATCATGGCCTTAGAATATTCACACTGATAGACCAACGTATAGTCAATCAGAGCACTGGAACATTCACAGGGTTAAACCAACCTGTTTCCAATTGTTGCTTAAAATATTCACAAGGCTAGACTGATCTGTGGCCTTTCGGAGTATTAGCTAGTCAGAGAATGAGAACAAGTAAGGACTAGACTTACTTATAGCAAATCAGGTCATTTGAACATTCACAGGGCTTGACTCACCTATAGCTAATCAGAGTTACAATTTGCAATGTGCTACAACAACCTATAGCCAATCAGAGAATTAGAGCATTCCGAGAGCTAGACCAGCTTGCAGTCAGAAGATTAGAATGTTCATGGGGCTCGAGCAACAGCTGACCAATCAGAACATTAGAACATTCATACGACTAGACCAGCCTGTAGACAATTAGAGCATTAGAATGTTCATGGGGCTCGAGCAGCCTGTAGTCAGAAGATTAGAATGCTCATGGGGCTCGAGCAGCCTGTAGTCAGAAGATTAGAATGCTCATGGGGCTCGAGCAGTCTGTAGTCAGAAGATTAGAATGCTCATGGGGCTCGGGCAACAGGTAGACAGTGAGAGCATTAGAATGTTCATAGGGCTCATTTTAGCTTTGCCCAACACATGAAAGGCTTTACCACCTGCAAATGCTTCCCCGTGCCTTTTTAATGTATTTATGTATTAAAGTATTTTTTACATTTTTTAAATCTATTTAAATATATATTTTTTAAAAAATCTATTTAAATATATTTTGAACCACCCCTTCCCCACATTAGTGGAACTGAAAGCCAAAATACAGTATATTGCAAAAATATAGTGTATATACCCCTTAGAGTTAGTGAAAATTCTGTATGTGTTTTTAGACCTTTTTGCCTGATGTTGATATGGTATACTCACAATTTTGCCTAAGAACACAGCCATGAATAAAGAATGGTAGCAAAACATCCTCCAAGAGCAACGTCTCCCAACCATCCAAGAACAGTTTGGTGATGAACAATACCTTTTCCAGCATGATGGAGCACCTTGCCATAAAGCAAGAGTGATAACTAAGTGGCTCGGGGATCAAAGCATCGAAATTTTGGGTCCATGGCCAGGAAACTCCCCAGACCTTAATCCCATTGATAACTTGTGGTCAATCCTCAAGAGGCGGGTGGACAAACAAAAACCCACAAATTCTGACAAACTCCAAGCATTGATTAGGCAAGAATGGGCGGCCATCAGTCAGTATGTGGCCCAGAAGTTGATTGACAGCATGCCAGGGCGAATTGCAGAGGTCTTCAAAAAGAAGGGTCAACACTGCAAATATTGACTCTTTGCATAAACTTAATGTAATTGTCAATAAAAGCCTTTGACACTTACGAAATGCTTGTAATTGTACATCAGTATACCATAGCAACATCTGACAAAAAGGTCTAAAAACATTGAGGCAGCAAACTTCGTGAAAACCAATACTTGTGTCATTCTCAAAACTTTGGCCATGACTCTATACTTTTATATAATTTTTATATGAACTGTTGTTGAAAGCCTTATTGCAACACATTTTCCAGGTCTCCAGGAGCTGTTTTGTCAAGGACATCGAACACAATCTTGCTCAACTTTTACTGAAAAGTATGTATTGTGTTAGTCAATGAATAGCAATACACTGTATAGTGACGGACACATTTAGTTGGTCTCAACAAGTCTCAACATAATTTATTTTTGTAATGCTGCTAGTCTGCACGTTTAATAAGACAATCATGTCATCCTTACCGGTTCTGCACATGTAAATATATGGAAATAAGAAAATCCCTAACATAAAGCATCTACATCTACGCCATCTACTGGATGTAACAAGGTACTGCACTCTATCAAGATATGACAAAAATAGAAAAACCTCAAACACTCCATATTAGCACCACAAAAGAGCACCAAGTCGCCTATACCCGGTGGAAGTAGCTTTTTTGTGGACTTAACCAATCTTTATGTCAATTAAGTCTATTTCCTTGCAAATGCAAGCGATTAATTTGCCAGGGATCAAGGACATAATTGATGCATACAACTAGTGTCAGTGATGTGACTGGTTTCTCGGCTGTAATCTCATTGAATATTGGTTCAGAACACAAAATGGCTGCCTCTTCTGTGCTGCAGTGATGTCTCTTGGTCCGATTGGGTAAATGGACAGGCTTCATTTTCATGATTAGTGGCGCTATATTAAATAATTGATGATAATGATTTGTCCTGATAACAAAATGGCTGCCGCCAATTGGCGTAGGTGCTGGGGCTCTTCAAGTAGTCCTGAAATAGGAGGAGACAGAACTTAACTTGAATTCTCTTCAACATCCGAGGTTAAAGCTTGTGAGGTAAGAGCCACCGCTAAGACGAGCAACAAGTTTAACTTCATGTCCATCTGCAGGAAGAAAATAATATTTATCAGTGAGCTATATTATACTATACTATATGACAAGATGATGACATAAATTACTATGTATAGTCTTTGTATAATACCAAGCAAATTATAGTTATATAAACAGTTCCTAGTGATGTTAGCAGGTGTATGCATAAGGAATAATATCCTGCCCCCTATTGCATATTTTAGGGATATTAAAATTCATCTTGGTGCTCGTTGGCCTTTATAAAAGCACCTTCCTGCAACCTTATGTGGGGTCTTATGCCAAGAGGGAAACACCAATATAATTAAAATATTTAAAAGTACAAATGTAACACATGTAATATAGTCCTAATATCCCCTGATGCTTGTTTTTTTGTTTAAGTATGCTAGCTGAATAAATGTCAAACTTTTAAGTTTGACAGGTTCAAAAAGTGGGGGAAGGAAGCAGGAGAGTATCTTTTTGAGCCTTGTGTACCTTTTGCATGCCAGAGTCCCTCCTTGTCTTTCTCTTACCCCTGCCTCATCTGCAGAACAGGGGGGTATACAGTATTTGTCCACCATGTATGTGATATGGGCAAAGATTGGATAAAAACAAATCTCAAACATGAGAAGTGGGGGTGCCGCCATGTACAAGTACGACACTCAGGTAGATAAATGTGTGCAACTTTAATGCGCACATTTTTAAGGTTAATAAATGAACCCTTTGAGATTTGTGATACCCTTATAATTAACATTAAGAAACATATTATTCCACACATTAATCATGCCTATCTGTGAGTGACCATTCTTATGCATGCTTACATATTCAAGGAACAGAATGCATAGAGTAGTATTACAGCGATGTATACAGAGGTTGAATATAATTGTCCAATACAAAACATTTTTTTTTTAAACATATTTCCTTATGCATCTAATAAACTACAATCATGATGGAGATATCAAAGTTTTCCCCTGTAGTAGTATTTCTTTTGAAAACTGATTTTTTTTGCCTCCCCTAGTATTCCCATAGCCCTGGCATATGTAATGAACGGGTACATGACGGGGAGCTTTGGCTGCTTTACAACAAGTACGATGGGCCTCAATAGACCACCAATCCATAGACTGATAATAATGGGTGAGGTGTCTTTTAGAATTCCGTTCACGCAATTTACCATGTGAAAATCTTCAGTGGCCATTATGTCTCCGGTCGGCCTTCAATGCTGAGAATCACAAAGAAGCTTTCTTGGAAGGAATGAATTGTGGAGGAGACTGGGTCTTTGTATCCTCGCCTGGCCCCATTTCCTTGCTATGCAGTAAAACTTTGAAGGAGTTTGGTAACGAGTCGTGTCCATGTAGCATCCACATAGTGAGAATTTTTTTTATCTATCTTGAACACAAGAAAGATTTTTTTTCACGGTGTTTAAACACTACTGAGAGTCTCAGGAATTCACTCACACACAGAATAGATTGAAGGTGGGTCAACCAGACAACTTTATCACACATGTAGACTAATTAGGAGCGGGCAGCAAGAGCCCAGGGTGCAGACAAGACAAGTTGGAGATGGGGCAAAATATAACATTAGGAAAAAGATCAGGTGGAGGAGGGGATGGAATTAATGAAAAATATAAATTATTAAAAATTGCAATGGAGTTGTACAATGTGGTTGACAATGCGCAGTGATGACGTCATCGCGCTGCACTCCAAGCCTATCAGAGCCTGGGAACCGCAGCACTGCGGAGAAGAAGGGGCAGCA
This sequence comes from Mixophyes fleayi, assembly GCF_038048845.1. Classification (NCBI taxonomy): domain Eukaryota; kingdom Metazoa; phylum Chordata; class Amphibia; order Anura; family Limnodynastidae; genus Mixophyes; species Mixophyes fleayi. Next base: position 74,849,874 of record NC_134413.1, read on the forward strand.
CGGTCGTTCAGACTGAGGGGCCCGGACAGTCCAGGGAGCCCGGATTGAGATGGAGAGGTCTGTCCGGGCCCCTCACAGCTGTACTAGCCATACTCCCCTGATGGCGGCCCTGCTAATTAGTACATTAAAAATCCTTGGGGTAAATGTATCAAGCGATGGGTTTGAAAAAGTGGAGATGTTGCCTATAGCAACCAATCAGATTCTAGCTGTCATTTTGTAGAATGTACTAAATAAATGATAACTAGAATCTGATTGGTTGCTAACAGTAACATCTCCACTTTTCCAAACGGTTGATAAACTTACCCCCTTGATATGATATGATATGAGGTAAAACTGACCAAGTTCGGCAGCTCACACACAGGGCCTGGCGCAAATGCCGATATGTGCTGTATTTTGCGTAAAATTGCACTGCTCATACTCAAAGCGGAAACATATACCAGTGAACGCAGCAACATCCAATTAATCTTCGAGCGTAAAGGGCCCTTACTACAGGCTACAATGTCAGGGGCGGAACAGGAGGGAACTGGGCGTAGGCACGTAGCCAACGTACAGTAAGGACATGCCAGGCTGGAGCGCACGCAGCAGCGTTTGATTCAAGCTTTGAGCATCTCTCAGGTACGTGATTTTCTGTTTTATCACTTGTTCCAGCTACAGGTCAGGTGTAAGTGCTGAGTGATAGTGATATTTTTTTTACATATTGCATTAAACCTAATAAAACCAACTAGGGTAGAAAAACTATAATAAAGGAAAAGAGCCGACCATAACAACAGAATATAGCTACCCTGGTCAATAACTACATCATCATAGGTTAACCATCTGCTGGTCCTGTGTAGTTGGTGCTGAATACCTCCCAACCTTCAATATTTACTCGGGACAGTCCCAGTTAATGGGCTCCGTCCCGTCATCCTGATCGGAACATCGTTCTCCCATTCGGTGGGAAACTCGTTAAATACCTCACCCCACCGCAACGTGGCCATACCCCCTGCCCCGAGGCTGTATTCTTATAAATATTCTTTTGGACCACAAACCAGCAGCCTGTTTAGGCGACAGGTACACGTTATAACTAGCACGTGTGTCTCGCCGACCGACACGGAACATCAGAGTCTGCTGATAAATCATTAGGATTCCGGCACAGCAACTTCCCATCTAGAGGAACCACAAAGCCTGCTCTCTGAAATTTGTGGCTGAAACTCAACCCCATCATTCGCCCAGACCGTCCCCGCCATAAAAAAAAGAAGAAAGCCTGTGAAAAACTCTGTCCCTTTTGTCAGAGAGAAGATTTCTTTTCCAAGGCAACGTGGCAGCGGGATAAAATCACCCTTGGACCCAGTAGAGACATCATTAATTTTCTTTCCAGAATGTATTAGGCGGTTTTCTTTTTTTCCTCTCATGCCAAAAGCTCTGGAATTACACACGTACTTAACTGGTATTACCGGGGATATAATCTATTCAAGATGCCCAGTGCTTGAAGCCTCCGAATGCAGTCATCACTTTACTCATCATATACCACACATTAATGCTGCAAATCCTAGCGAGTCTAAAATTAACTTCTCTAAAATCCTTATAATAATCCCCCTGATGCACGTTGGGTGTATCAAAGACCTGCCAAAGTAGATATAACGTGCGATGTTAGGATGCGAAGCGTGGATGGTTGACTCATCACATGACTGATATTACCAGGAATAATGTCATAGTCCCTCTGCAGGGGCAAACGCAGGATTTGCAGAGAGGGGGTTTCCACACCACGCCGCCAGTGGGCGTGACCAGCATGCATGGGGGCGTAGCTATAATATTAGACAGTGCTTGGCTGCTCTCCAACTCTTCCTATCCCCATAATATACATGGGCAATGCTGCGTGCACTACTGTTAGGGGCACGCAGCTCTCTTTTTTCAAGCAGAGCCATGTGAAGCGGGGGCAGGGTCCAGCCACCTCAATTATACAGTGCCCCAGGCTTGGAAGGGGGTTTACAGGCACTAGTAACCCCCCCCCTCGGTTTGCCTATGCTCTGATGCCCAACTAAGTACATTGCCCAGTCAGCAGTATCGCTATTGTGGTGGGAATTCACAAATATATATGGAAAAACTTCTGAAATATCTTTTAGTTCCTCCTCGCTTGCACTCACTAGAGGCAGACATTTTTTTTTCTGGGGGGTGAACCAAAATTTAGAAGAATTTAGTCAGGGGCGTAACTGAGGGACTGAGACATTTTGTGGGACGTACCAACATAAGTGACGATGCAGCCTATCCACTAGGAACCAGTTGCTCCCCTGAGGTATCGCTGCCACAAAATGGCTGCAAGTACCGTGAGGATACCGCTATCTGAAGTAAACCTATTGAAACCTAGGTAGCCACGTAGAGCCACTGTAGTGCAAAAAACAAGGACTTGTACTCAGGCACTGTGTTTTACAAGGGTATGTAGACTTTGTGCCGAACTGTATTGCGATGTGTCACAGTTACCATACCTGAGTCACTATAACTCCAGACAATAATAAGTGAGATCGCCGTGAGGTATAATACACAATACAGAGCACTGGTGGAGTGTTCATTTTGACAACTAATTTCTCCATATTGTCAATTTGTTTTTGTTTTTTTATTTCCAAAACCTAAGAAAAAAAATTAAAAAAAAATCTAAGCTTTATCTTGACAATGAAACCAACTGAGCACTAGAAAAATGTCTTGTCCCAGAGATGAGATCACAGATGAATGCGGGACCGAGTCTGCGAGCCAGAGAGCTGCCCTAACTCTCTGCCTGCCGGACATCTTCCTGGCATCAGCTACTGATGGATTGAAACCAAGAGCGCTTCTCAAAGTGCCTCAGTTATCTCCAAGGCATGGATGTGACACAGGGAAGAGAAATATATATAATGCAGAATGGGATGACAATATTGTGCAGGGTGATCCTTCAATTCCTGTTGTTTGAAGGGAAGATTTTTAACTAGAATCAACCAATGCGCTTGATTATTTCATCTACAGTATTTGCCTAGCATGGTGGCTCTGCGGTTAGCATTGCTGTCTCACAGCTCTGGTGTCATGGGTTCAATTCCACCCAGGGCCCATTCAGTGGGGAATGTGTACCTTCTCCCCGTGTTTGGTTACCTCCCGGGAGCTCTGATTTCCTCCCACAGTCTAAAAGCATCATCATCATTATTTATTTATATAGCGCCGCTAATTCCGCAGCGCTGTACAGAGAACTCACTCACATCAGTCCCTGCCCCATTGGGGCTTACAGTCTAAATTCCCAAATATAGACACACACTCACACAGACAGACTAGGGTCAATTTTGATATCAGCCAATTAACCTACTAGTATGTTTTTGGAGTGTGGGAGGAAACCGGAGCACCCGGAGGAAACCCACGCAAACACAGGGAGAACATACAAACTCCACAGAGATAAGGCCGTGGTTATGAATAGAACTCATGACCCCAGTGCTGTGAGGCAGAAGTGCTAACCACTGAGCCACCGTGCTGCCCATAATGGTAACTGTTTTCTGACGAAAATGTACCCTAGTGTATGCGGTAGGGAATTAGACTAGGTAAACATTGAAGAATTTTCCGACCAACATGTTATCTCAAACGGCTGTACCTACGACTGAAGGTCCGATCAGTCTGACGATTCATCCATACACACTGACACGATTTACCTTCAGATCTGTGCTCTTCTTCTGGTCCTCTGGTCTTCAGAGAATGACAGCACAATATTCATTCATTCATTATTGTCACACTTATTAAAACCGCCTTGTTATAACTATCCACATGTCCTAACGAATTCCGTTAGCTCCTATGACTCTGAAATGAAACATTCTGTCTCAGAACGAACAAATGAATTATTCCTTCTACAGCACTCTCTACATTTATTCACCGGGACATTCATCGCTAGCATCGGCTGAAAAGAGCCCGACTCTGTAACCTCTATGGTGATCGTGAGCATGAGTGCGTACACACCACATGATCAGTCGGTGATTGGTAGGAAAATATTAAACAGTACGACCAACCAAATGATACGATGATCGGAACTTTGGGACGAATTTAGATCATCGTGTCACTATACACACTCACAAGATATCTGACCGAACGGTCGTATGCCGGCTGATTGTAGGTTTTTCGTGCAATCATCGGGCCGGTGTGCACCTAGCCTTAGACTGTAAGCTCCATTGGGAAAGGGACTGATATGACCGATTCCATAGAATGACAGCGGATGGCTGCCTCACCTTTTACAACAATATAAAGTGTTTTGAGTCCTATTGGGAGAAAAGCACCGTATCAATAAAGAATAATAATTATTATAATATTTAGAGATTAGAGAAGCTGTACTGAGAGGTCACTGGAATGGAGTTTTGTGGCTAAACATTTTCCCAGGGACGCAATGTTTCAGCAATACAATCTTCGAGTTCCGCTCTTGGTTCGCCATTCCGCAGAATACCATTTCTACCGTGGACCTGCGTCATCAAGGCACAAAAAAAGGAACGTAATGTGCTTTCTTTTTACAAATTGCGCCTACATCTGGCATACGTACGTCCGTGTTCAAAAAGGAGCGGATCTGAAGAAACGTCTCTTAAATTCGGGTCATAGTGAGCCAGACAGAACACATTGCTGGATATGTACAATTCATATGTTCAATATAAAGTCCCATTAGAACACACAGAATTTTTTTTTTAATTAATTAATTATTGTCACCTGGTAATAATATAGTCATTAATGAACAATCATTTAAAAAAAATACCCCCCCCCTCCAGTAAAATACATTTATCATGATATTATTAATGTCCACTGTAAAATACAATTTTACAGTTGCTCCTGACTGCAAACACATGTTGTAGCAGGAAAGGCGCCTGCATCAAGCTCTGCGCGTCTCAAAGTTACGTGTCTTTCTGCCGCATCTCTTGCTCCAGCTACAGGTCTAGTCTATGTCCTGATCAGTATCATATGCATGCTATAACATGTGTTTGAAAACGCGCGCAACTGTAAAAATGTATTGTATGCTCAGTAGACATTAACGACATTCTCATAAATGTATTTCATTGAAGAAAAAATATTTAAAACATTTTTTTTTAACTGTTTAATCATTAACGACTTTATTAATAAAAGGTGATATTAATTCAAGTTTTTTACTCTATAAAAATCTGGCATTGACCTTTAGTTTCTGCGTGTACCGTAGTTCTTGGTTAAGTACTCGGGATTGACGTGTGTTTCATCATCTGGGCATAGGGTGCGGACAGATTTCCTGGAGAGACTCAGAACGGAAAGAGTAAGATGGCAGAAGGAACCAAAATTACACAGAGCGGCTGAGGCTGGTTATGTGGGTAAAGCTGCAGACCTGTAACAGCAATGCCAGATACGTAGAGGGAGCTTAAGTGGGGAGAGGTCTCAGGTTTCATCCATGTTACTTATTCCGTGTCAGCAATTGTCCTGTACACCTTGGAAAATATATACTAAGGGTAGCTTACGAAAATGCAAGAGAGTGCAGAGCAAGTACTAGTTTATGATGTCCCGTTTTATGTAAAGTAGAGCAAGATAGTTTTGTACAAAAGTTTCCGATTGGATGAGCTGGATCGGAGGAGATCTTCGCTAAACGTGGAAAAACTATATTTGATTTGTCTAATATTTAGGGCCTGATTCATTAGTGATCTTGGGCCTGATTCATTAAGGATCTCAAATGAAGAGGATACTCATTTCAGTCTCCTGGACAAAACCATGTTACAATGGAAGGGGTGCAAATAAGTGTTCTGTTTTACACATAAGTTAAATACTGCCTGTTTTTTCATGTAACACACAAATATTTGATAGCTTATTTGTACACTGAAATCTAAAGTTGATATTTGTGTGTTACATGAAAAAACAGGCAGTAGTTAACTTATGTGTAAAACAGAACACTTATTTGCACCCCTTCCATTGTAACATGGTTTTGTCCAGGAGACTGAAATGAGAATCCTCTTCATTTAAGAACCTTAATGAATCAGGCCCCTTATCTTTTGCAAAAGTTAAGATGCTTATTTTTAAGAAGAAACGGGGAGATAAGAGTGTAGTTAAGATGGCTTTCCATCTTAACTTAAGAAATTCTTCACTTATGCAGTGGATTTTGCTTCTTATCTCCCTTTTCTGAGCATGCACAGAGTGGATTTGCTTAAGGTAAGCAAGAAACGGCGGATAAGATCACTAATGAATCAGGCTCTTAGGGCTAGATTTACAAAGCTGCGGATTTAAAAAAAGTGGGGATGTTGCCTATAGCAACCAATAAGATTCTAGCTGTCATTTTGTAGAATGTACTAAATAAATGAAAGCTAGAATCTGATTGGTTGCTATAGGCAACATCCCCACTTTTTCAAACCCGCAGCTTAGTAAATCTAGCCCTTAGTGTTTAATCAGAGCAGTATGGTCCTAACAATTGTTAGTGTAGGTGCCCCAATACTTGTCGACTTTTATAACCTTCCGTCCGAGAGATCCCGGAGGGTCTTCCAGGAATTGTCGGTCATCACTAGTATCCGCCTAGCAGGTGTAAAAGATATGACTGCAAACAAGCGTACTAACGCTAAAAACAAGATTTTAATTGGCCGCATCTCTCTCTCGTTCCGCCTCTCAAGTCGCCATGGGTCGTAAGTGTTAGGTGCGTGCAATCTGGCTCATTGGCATAACCTCCGATTCTAGGCATGCGCAATAAGGAATCGCACCAAATATGCTACGTTCGTGATTTATTTAAAACATGATAAGGTTCAAATGTGCAGTCGTTTAGGTGAAAAAAAATTACATTTGAACTTAGATAGCATGCGGTCTTAAAGGATATAAAGTTGCTCTGCGCTCCCACAAATTGGACCCATGTATACGCAAGCAGGAATACTTGTCCAAAATGAAAATGCCCTACGTGTCTGCATAGTATTACGGCTGATAAATGAGCCTTACGGTCCAGTATTATAGTGACATTCCTCTCCAGCTGTTTAATAATACATGACATACATACATATTACCTTGACAAACTCCCCTGCATCACAAACCGTAAAACATATCCCACATCCTGGGACCCTCTCCTTAGGTAGCAGAATCAAAGGGACAGTTTGGCTGAGTCCAGGGGGGTGGGGAATTCAATTATTATTTAAAAGTAAAAAACAACAGGGGGAATTGTATGGTGAATGGCCAGTGTGATCACTTTATAGGAGGTTATCAGAGAAGAACCTTACACTATCATGTACAATATAATACAACATACTAGAGTGCAGCAGGAAAGGAGAGAGGCATGGAAAGTCAGGTCTGCAGACCCGTCAAATGGTTTCCAGTTAGGCTGGAAGCAGAAGTTGGGTGATGCGCATGGGCATTCAGACAATATTGTCTGTGCCGCATCCCTCTCAACTAGCGTTGGCGGAAAAAAGTAGAACAAGCTGCGTCTACGCTCCAACGAGCATTCTTCCTGCGTTCCCCCAAAATGGTTGTGTTAACAGTCATTGCAATCTGCCAAGAAATCGACAGTCTTTTTTAAAGGGCAAGTCCACCCTACCCTAGGGGAGGTTTGCCAAAATAACCCCTACACTATAGCTGACTGTTGGTTAGATATACTCTGTAGCAGAGTGTATCTAGCCTGAAACTTATTTAGCATATTTTGCCAGGAGCAGGGTATGTGGGCAGCACGGTGGCTCAGTGGTTAGCACTTCTGCCTTACAGCACTGGGGTCATGAGTTAAATTCCTGACCATGACCTTATCTGTGTGGAGTTTGTATGTTCTCCCTGTGTTTGCGTGGGTTTCCTCCGGGTGCTCCGGTTTCCTCCCACACTCCAAAAACATACTGGTAGGTTAATTGGCTGCTAACAAATTGACCCCGGTCTGTGTGTCTGTCGGTCTCTGTGTCTGTCTGTCTGTGTGTGTATGTTAGGGAATTTAGACTGTAAGCTCCAATGGGGCAGGGACTGATGTGAGTGAGTTCTCTGTACAGCGCTACGGAATCAGTGGCGCTATATAAATAAATGATGATGATGTTCATCTGTCAACGTCATCAGGTTTAAACTAAAATAGTGTTTTAGCTTATTTTGCTACTCAGTGCAAACCGGTGGCGTTGGCTCGATGACTCGAATATCTGCTCAAAAAAAGCTTGTTTCTGATGCAATTACATTAGAAAATGTGACATCATAGTGACAGGTACAAGGCGTGCTAAGGGCACGCAACAATCTAAATAAGCGCAACAATCTAAACAAGGGAAAATGCTGCAAATCAAGTATACGTAAAATAACATTTGTAATATAAGCTGAACTACATGTGGAATATTTTCTGAGCCAGACAATGCATTATAAAATGATCACTTGTACCTGTATAACCTCTGTACAGTACCACTTTTATAACAGACACATTTATTGTCATTAGGACATCTATAACCTCTAAAGATGGAAAAACCTTATTTCTAGCATTGGAAAATTACCTACAATATTTCTTCCTTGCAGGAAAGTGAAATGAATTGCTATGAAGTGAAGCGGAACTTCGGTTAGAATCGGCGGTCATTCAGTTTTAATATGACCAGCCCCCCCACCCCCACCCCGTTACCACCTTCAACCTCCTGCTGATTCAAGACTTTTTGCCTCTCCAGTCTTAATAACAGACTAAGCTTCAATGAAAACATGTTCTGTGCAGTCAGCAAAGTGATTCATTTACCCATCGTCGTCTAACCACTTAATGGGGGAAAAGGCTGAAATTTATAGTGTTCATTCAGAAAGGCAATCGTCTGGCCTGTCACCACGTAATAGTGAAAATATCCAACGTGTCCCATGCAGGACTCGATCTCATGATGATAATGAAGACCAATTACGGCTGGTGCCAAAGTCACCGTATAGAGAGGGAATCTGGAAAGAGCAGACTGACTAAAATAGCTCCCTAAGGACATTGAAGGTGATCGTTATTTTTTAGTCTTTTAGGGGTATATTTACTAAACTGCGGGGTTTGAAAAACTGGAGATGTTGCCTATAGCAACCAATCAGATTCTAGCTGTCATTTTGTAGACCGCGCTAAATAAATGAGAACTAGAATCTGATTGGCTGCTATAGGCAACATCTCTACTTTTTCAAACTCGCAGTTTAGTAAATATACCCCTTAATCTTGCCTACTCTCCCGAAATGTCTGGGGGAATCCTGAATTTTGGGTATCTCTCATAGACCCCACAGAGAACAGGGATTTATCTCGGATACTGCCCACTTCCACATCAAGTGGGCTGGACGGGGGCCTAAAAGACTTGATTTGCGGTGAATTGCGTCACTATGGCAATGCGGCGCGATGGCGCGAGCGCGGTATACCACAGCGTGGATGGGTTAAAAAATTACGCAATTGGCGACACCGCGTCCCTACCTACACTTGTCATACAGAGGTGCATTTTACACGCCAATCTTCCCTGTTAACTCCCTACTGTAGGATCCTGCTCGTCCCACTATCTAGCTCTCTGAAATGCTCTGTGCTGCTGAAACATAGTGTTGATCTGTTTGTCTGTCGGTTGCTCTGTACACAACTACTTCGAAAGTGGGGACACACGGACAAGCGAGAGACGAAGGATGATACCAGATCAACATCTCCTGTAGCTGTGACCGTTCTAATGTTTTGATTGGCTACAGGTCGGTCTACTCTCGCCCACTGGGGTTCTTACGAATGTATAAGTGATCTCGATTTATAAATAAAAGTCAAACACACCTTAAAAAAACCTATGGTTAAGTGAAATATCCAGCAAGAAAACATATTTAGTAATGTTACCATTAAAATCCTGCCCTTGATGAGTGACTCATCGTCAACTGTGATTTCCTCAAGTCTTACCACGTCGTAAGGTGCCGAACAAACAAATTCCCAATCTCTCATCTCTACTTAGGCTTCTATCATATGCCTCTTAAATACATATAAATCTCTTCTCTCTCCCAACTTGAAAACTCTGAAGACTTTGCTTCTTAGTTCAAAGACAAGATCCGGCATGAAATGGTGTCGTCTTCCCAACAACCTTTTTCCGTAGCCTCAGGCAACGTCTCTTCATTTAATCCCAGAGAAATACAGGAAAATAAACCATACCGCTCAAGCTCTCTGCGAGGTGCCATTATAGACTCAGAAATGTCCTTTGATCGCCACATCCAGTCTGTATCCAAATCCTGTTACAGAACATTTTCCAGAATACTCACATATCCCAGACAAGACAGCGCAAAATTTCATAATTCATGAACTCATTACTTACTGCATTGACTATCTCAATTCCCTCCTTACTGGTCTTCCCCTGACCAGCTTCAATAACATACATCTCGTCCTTGTCTCAAAACATCTCCCAACTTGACCCTTCCACTTTGCTCCAAACCTTCAAGTGTTCTGTGACAACTCATCACTATAGCCGGATTATCAAATTACTGAGCCACCTTCTTAACCTCTGAGAAATGTGATTTTGCTAAGCTGACGCCATCTTGTTGCCTCATAGCCATTTTGTTCTCTTATATCTTAAAGACAGATTAGATACAGCTAGCTTGTAGGAGTTATTCATTGTTTGCAAGAAACTATGCCCATGACCTTGACTATGGCAGAATAGGAGATAAACCAACTCCCCCCTGGGGAGTATTCCTGTGTGAAAATGAGAGAATGTAGCAAGATCTGTGTAGAGGAAGTATGAGTGGTTAAAACCTTTTGGGGCGTAGTTTTCTGTAATACGTGATTTTGTGCTATATAGATATGGATTTGTAACTAATAAATCTAATTGTACACGCAGAATTTGCAGTGTCTCTTATTCTCTCCGGCTGATGAACTCATAACTGATAAACTGACGCTTACAGGTGAAGAAATTGAATTAGATTCTAGCTAATACTTATTTAGTACATTCTACAAAATGACAGCTAGAATCTTATTGGTTGCTATAGGCAACATCTCCACTTTTTCAAACCCGCAGTTTAGTAAATATACCCCTTATTCCAAAACTCCCTGACCCATGATTGGATTACATGGCTCCACTGGATTGCAATCTGGCTGGACCAATATGCAATAAGTGGAACGTAAGCTCATGTATTAAACTCCTATTTCCCTATGGATTTTATGCATTACCAATTTGTCTGTTTCTTAATGCCCTGTCCTGTCTTTGTCCCAGTTATAAAGCTACTTAAATAATTGTTAACAATATTAATAGTTATACTAATTAAGATTATACTGCAGTGGGACACAACCTCCGATCCATATTGATACATACCTCCCAACATGTCTCCACTTGTGGGACAGGAGGAGTGGCTACGGCAAAATGGGGGCATGGTCACACCATGATGAGGGTGACTCTGCCCCCAGAGGGCTGCCTAGGGCTGTAATGTGCTAGGCCGCCCATTACATACCTCCCTTCCCCCAACATTCCCACCCCCGAGCCAATCATGTCCCCAGGAGGGACAGTGGGACAGAGAGCCCTAAAATCGGGACTGTCCCACTGAAATTGGGACAGTTAGGAGGTATGCGCCAGGCTAAAGCAAAACCTTGGATGTGGATTGGTTGGGTGCAGTGACATATTTCGATGGTGGAAAAATTTGGGCCAATGCATTTTGGCATGGTCAAATGGAGCGTGGGCTGGCGGGCCCAAACCAGTAACTTGCCTAGAGTACCTAGGGTCCATTTTGAAGTCTTACAGGCTGATTTATCAAAGACAATTGATCCCTTTGGTGGAGTAACGAAACGCGTCGGAACAGTTATGACCGACAATTGATTTTATTTCCTATTGTGGACTTTAATTATTGCAGCAATTATCTGTTTTTCCTTTTGTGGGAAAGAACATTTTTAGTCCTAATTAGGAAGGGGCTTTGAACACTTATGCATCCTTCCCTGTTAGAAACGAACTTTGCAGCGGTGTGTGCGGTTAGTGTATTAACGGAGTTTGGAATATCAGGGCAAGCTTGTATAGGTGACAGCCTTCTGAGCTGTTGTTTGGTCTATGGTGAGGCCGTATATAAAGATAGTTATTCCATTTTACGATGCAGTCACCCTGGAACCGAAAGAAGAATATAATCACCTATATATCTGTACAGCCGGTTACTGCTTCGATTTTCATATATGGAGAGTCAGGATCTTCTATATCTATATCTGGTAATACCGTCCGGTGAACAGTAAAAGTAACACTCATTTTCACAGGCAATAGGGCTCTTTGATAAATAAGGGCTAGAAAATATTCTTTTGTCTGTGGGCAGGGTTCCCATCACCCCAGATGTCCTTGTCAAGTTTTATTTAAAAAGACATAAACAAACTCTTTACAAACTTCCTTCAGACAGCTTGTTGTGTAGACCAAAATGTTCCTTGTCTCACTATTCCCACTCACAAGCTGTGGACCATCTCTGCTAAGGAAGGACAAGGAGCGATATCTATAGCAACTGAACAGCAGATTGTATATGTGTGCCAAGGACGAACTTGCATTCCAGCACGTCAAAATGTAAAATCTTCCTCTAAGGAATGGAGGACGGTGCTAACAAAGAGGTCCAATTTTCTCATCAGACTGGACTTAAAGCCACATAGCTCTGTTCCTTCCAGATAGCTTTGATTCACTCCCTCTCTCTGCAACATGGACATGAAAGATTTAAGCACAGTCTTTTTGCAGATCTGGGTGTACTTAGAAGAACCTGGATCAGGAAATTGCAATTTCTACTGGTCTAAATCCGCCTCCGTGTCACAAGATATTTCACACATAGTGCAATCAAATTTGAAAGGCCAATGTGAGCCAAAAAAATAGGTGAAAAAAAATATTAAAGAAATAAAACAATCATCTTGCTAAATAATGTATGCCTTAGAGATCATTTGCTTTAAAGTTGAATTTAAACAGTTTACTAATATGTTCCCCACATGCACCATTTTTCCTGGGGTTCTGTGGTTCATATATCATGTGTCATACTTACAACATTTGGAATCCTGAACGCTGGACAAAATAAGCCCCGCATCTGTTCTGGTCCAAAACCCCACCCACATACGTTTGTTTTTTTTTTAAAAAAAAGAGCTTCTCCCACTTTTCAGGTTAAGCTCCACCTCCATTTGCAGTCCGCTAATTGCCCTGCTTCACACTCGTGAAATAAGAGAGTTACCAAAGGAGTTAGCCACGACATGGGACATTGCAGAAAAAGAGAAGATTGATTCCTTAAGAAAATTAAAACCACTGACAGGTGAAGTGAATAACATGGATTATTTGGTTACAACGGCACCTGTCAAGGAGTGGGATATATCAGGCAGCAAGTGAACAGTCAGCTCTTGAAGTTGATGTGTTGGAAGCAGAAAAAATGGGCAAGCGTAAGGATCTGAGCGACTTTGACAAGGGCCAAATTGTGATGGCTAGATGTGGTCAGAGCATCCCCAAAACGGCAGGTCTTGTGGGGTGTTCCCGATATGCAGCGGTTAGTACCTACCAAAAGTGGTCCAAGGAAGGACAACAGGTGAACAGGCGACATAGACGCCCAAGGCTCAATGATGCGCCTGGGGAGGGAAGGATAGCCCATCTGGTCCCATCCCACAGAAGAGCTGCTGTAGCACAAGTTGCTGAAAAACTTAATGCTGGCTATGATAGAAAGGTGACAGAACAGTGTATTACAGCTTGTTGCGTATGGAGCTACGTATCCGCAGACCAGAGAGCCCATGCTGACCCCTGTCCACTGCCAAAAGTGCCAACAATAGGCACGTGAGCGCCAGAACTGGACTATGAAATAATGGAAGAGGGTGGTCTGACGAATCATGTTTTCTTTTACATCATGCGGACGGCCGGGTGCGTGTGCACCAATTACCTGGGGAAGAGATGGCACCAGGATGCACTATGGGTAGAAGGAAAGTTGGCGGAGGCAGTGTGATGCTCTGGGCAATGTTCTGCTGGGAAACCTTGGCCCCTGGCATTCATGTGGATGTTACTTTGACACGTACCACCTACCTGAACATTGTTACAGACCAAGTACACCCCTTCATGGCAACGGTATTCCCTGATGGCAGTGGCCTCGTTCAGCAGGATAATGCACCCTGCCACACTTTAGCAAATATCTTCCCCTTTAAGTCTTAAGTCCTGAGGGTTTAAGATGAGACTGGGGAGAAACTCTAATATGTCCGGACCCCCTCCCCCCAAAAGAAAATATGTTCCAATAGTTTTGCTTTTTTTTTTTAACAAATATTATTTACACAAATGTCGTCCTTCTAGCTAGGTCTAACAATAAAAATTAATTCTACATAATATTGATGCCAATGTCCTTGTATTTTCATAATTGCTATTTATCCCGTCACCAACATCCAGCACAAAATATAGAAACACTGTGGTTCCCTGTAAGATGAGTGATCTGGAAATGATACAATTAATAACTGAGTTAATTAATATCTAATGTGCAGATGAGCACAAGCTAAAAACTACCTTCATACAACTTTATCCTAACATTGATTAACCCCAGGCCTGTGATTTGGATCTAGGACGATGTTATAAGCAACTAATAAGCAACTCTGCCTACAACATAAAGTTTTCTACACAGGGAAACTTTCTGGAGACTGAGGTTCGATTCCCAATGTCAACCCCTTGTGACCTTGGACAAGTCACTTTTTTGGCTCTTTGATACCAAGAGCTAAAGTAAAATTTGATTGGACAGGGAGACAGTGCCTGAAAGCAAATCTGTACACAATGCTGCAAAAATGTATATACACCATATAAAAAAAATGTAAAAAAAAAAAAAATTGTTTTGCAGGGTTGCACTGAACAGCTCTTCTGGTTGAAGCTGTCATGAGATTTTTCTTAACCATGGTTAATGTCAAGGCCACACAACCTATAGGGTAGATTGCCTATGACTAACTTTTAGTTGAAGCTTTAAATCCCTGAAAACTGGTCGTTTGGAGTCTCCACTTACGTTGGTTGATCACGGTCAGAACAATTTCAAATGCAAGTTGGCTTTGGAAATATAGTAATGAAGCCTGGAGCAGGAAATAGAAACGTTGGCACAGAAGTAAGAGAAAGCAGATGGCAAGACTGGCACGATGTGGGTGAGCGATAAATACAATAGGCAGAAGAGGGAGATGATTGGACATAAAGGAAGTGGACATATTAATGTATTAGTGCATTGTATAATTGGTGTCAGAAATGGGAATATTTAGAGCCTGATTCATTAAGAAACATATATGCCAATACGTGCAGTATTTTTTACGTAAATGCCCAGAAACGTACCAAATGCCAGAGAACTCAGTAACATCCAATTAATCTTTGAGCGCAAAGGACCTGCACTACAGCCTACGATTTCATGGGCGTATTGGGGTGGAGAACGGATGTGTGCACGTAGTCAATGTACAGTAAGGACGAGCCAAGGTCAGGTGCACGCAGCAGCGTCCGATTCAAGCTTTGGGCATCTCTAAGGTACGTGATTTTCTGTCATATCACTTGCACCAGCTACAGGTCTGGTGTAAGTGCCGATTACTAGGGATGGCGGCTGTGTATGCAGCTATAACATGTGTTTGCAAACTGGAGCAACTAAAAAAATGCATTTTATGTACAGTAGACATTAATAAAATCCTAATAAATGTGGTAGACAGATAAACAATAAAGCTGTGTTGACCACACATACTGCGATACCACAGTATGTGTCACCTAAAAGACACATGAATTCCTGATAATACTCTGATTAATATTTATTAAATCATTGGGTGCTTTGGTAAATACGGTCATAAGATGACCACTGATGGTCACTATCGGCCTGTATACATGGACATCTTCTATTCACAGCCCGGCTCCCACACGTTTCTTGGCCTGAGCACTGTCTGTGTGACCATATTGGACAAGGATCCTGTCACTACTCTGTGCTGCTGGGGGACCCTGCTCCTTCCACTATATAACTCTCAGTCTGTGGCTTCCTGCTGCCTCCATTCCCCTACTCACATCATGTCACTGCCCCTGTCACATGCAGCCCTCTCCTCAGTAACACATCACTCATCTCCTGATATACTCTGTGCTGCTAGGGGACCCTGCTCCTTCCACTATATAACTCTCAGTCTGTGGCTTCCTGCTGCCTCCATTCCTCTCCTCACATCATATCACTGCCCCTGTCACATGCAGCCCTGTCCTCACTGACACATCACTCATCTCCTGATATACTCTGTGCTGCTGGGGGACCCTGCTCCATCCACTATATAACTCTCAGTCTGTGGCTTCCTGCTGCCTCCATTCCCCTCCTCACATCATGTTACTGTCCCTGTCACATGCAGCCCTGTCCTCACTAACACATCACTCATCTCCTGATATACTCTGTGCTGCTGGAGGACCCTGGCTCCTCCCACTATATAACTCTCAGTCTGTGGCTTCCTGCTGCCTCCATTCCCCTCCTCACATCATGACACCTCCCCTGTCACATGCAGCCCTGTCCTCACTAATACATCACTCATCTCCTGATATACTCTGTGCTGCTGGAGGACCCTGCTCCTTCTACTATATAACTCTCAGTCTGTGGCTTCCTGCTGCCTCCATTCCCCTCCTCACATCATGTCACTGCCCCTGTCACATGCAGCCCTGTCCTCACTAACACATCACACATCTTCTGATATACTCTGTGCTGCTGGGGGACCCTGCTCCTTCCACTATATAACTCTCAGTCTGTGGCTTCCTGCTGCCTCCATTCCCCTCCTCACATCATGTCACTGCCCCTGTCACATGCAGCCCTGTCCTCACTAACACATCACTCATCTCCTGATATACTCTGTGCTGCTGGAGGACCCTGGCTCCTCCCACTATATAACTCTCAGTCTGTGGCTTCCTGCTGCCTCCATTCCCCTCCTCACATCATGTCACAGCCCCTGTCACATACAGCCCTGTCCTCAGTAACAGAATCATATGAGTGGACAGCTATGGTCTCCCACAAAATAAGTACATACATATCCTGAAATACTTTGCGCTGCTGCGAGATGATCTGGCTACAGGTTGTTTTATGGTGTGGGTTAATTATGTGATTTGCGTCAGGCATATATCAGAATACCGTACAATTTATCAGGCAACAACGATATCATACTTGTCAACTTTTATACCGCTGCCGCAGGGGAGGTCAGGTGGAAAATGCAGAAGGGGGGTGTGCTGATGCCATGGCGTCACCGGGCTCCGCCCCTTGCTATGTAATGCCACGATCCACAGCAGTGCATAGTGGACTTATGGTGCGAAACGCGTGGGTGGGGAGGGTTACTCCTTCCGAATTTTGGGGAGTCCTCCGGAAGATAATAAAAATATTAGTGATATCATTTAACTAGGAACAAGTTACAATCTTGAGGTAGGTAGATAGATAGATAGATAGATAGATAGATAGATAGATAGATAGATAGATAGACAGATAGATAGACAGATAGATGATAGACAGACAGACAGATAGCAGATAGATAGATAGTAGATATATTGATAGATAGATAGATAGTTAGATAGAAAGATATGTAGATAGGAGATATATATATATATAGATAGATAGATAGATAGAGATAGATAGATAGATAGATAGATAGATAGATAGATAGATAGATAGATAGATGATAGATAGGCAGACAGATAGCAGATAGATAGATAGATAGATAGATAGATAGATAGAGATAGATAGATAGATAGATAGGAGATATATAGATAGATTGATAGATAGTTAGATAGATAGATATATAGATAGGAGATAGTTAGATAGATAGATAGATAGATAGATAGATAGATAAATAGATAGATATGAGATAGATAGATAGATAGATAGATAGATAGATAGATATGATATAGATAGATAGGAGATAGATAGATATGATATAGATAGATAGGAGATAGATATATATGATATAGATAGATAGATAGATAGATAGATAGATAGATAGATAGATAGATACACACATACAGTATATACACTAATATATTTATATATATCCTCATATCCATATCATCATTATCAGCTATTTATATAGCGCCACTGATTCCGCAGCGCTGTACAGAGAGCTTACATCAGTCCCTGTCACATTGGAGCTTACAGTCTAAATTCCCTAATATACACACACACACAGACAGAGAGAGACTAAGGGCAATTTAATAACGCCCAATACCCAAAAAACAAAAACTACGTTAAAATGACAATACATGGATGGATGAGAACCATATTTTGCCGGTGTCTTATGCATGTGAAAGTTTCTGAATTAAATGCAATAATCAGACACACAGAAAAAACAAACAAATTTATTGCAACAGTCAGTTCCCCCTGACACCCTAAAAAGGACCCATTGGCATTCACTGAGGCTCGTTATCCCCTTGTCTTGTCAGATCTTGGCTGCAGTAATGTAAAGTGAGGTTATGCTGCAGCCGATACAAGGACTGGACCCAAAAACATTATACAAAACTGTCCTAACTAGGTTAGTGATCATGTATGAGTCTATATTCATACACATAGATAGATAAATAGATAGATAGATAGATAGATATGAGATAGATAGATAGATAGATAGATAGATAGATAGATAGATAGATAGATAGATAGATAGATAGATAAATATGAGATAGATATATAGATAGATATATAGATAGATAGATAGATAGATAGATAGATAGATAGAAATCTATGAGATAGGTAGATAGATAGATAGATATGGTATAGATAGATAGATAGATAGATAGATAGATAGATAGATAGATAGATAGATATGGTATAGATAGATAGATAGATAGATAGATAGATATGAGATAGATAGATAGATAAATATGAGAAAGATAGATAGATAGATAGATAGATAGATAGATAGATATGGTATAGATAGATAGATAGATAGATAGATAGATAGATATGAGATAGATAGATAGATAGATAAATATGAGATAGATAGATAGATAGATAGATATGAGATAGATAGATAGATAGATAGATAGATAGATAGATAGATATCTACAAGATAGATAGATAGATAGATATCTGCAAGATAGACAGATGGATAGATAGATAGATAGATAGATAGATATCTGCAAGATAGACAGATGGATAGATAGATAGATAGATAGATAGATAGATAGATAGATATCTACAAGATAGATAGATAGATAGATAGATATCTGCAAGATAGACAGATGGATAGATAGATAGATAGATAGATAGATAGATATCTGCAAGATAGACAGATGGATAGATAGATAGATAGATAGATAGATAGATAGATAGATAGATAGATAGATAGATATCTGCAAGATAGACAGATGGATAGATAGATAGATAGATAGATAGATAGATAAATATTATTGTGGTTTTAGCACTTAAATCTCCAGAACGGTACAATAATTGAATGTCATTAAGCTCAGTACCAAAATACTCTGTCAGGCTGCATTATTAGCCCAAAGAATTGTAACATTATAATACTATAACAACCGATGCATTGATAAAAGAGGAGTTGAGGTGGATTCCTGGGTGTAGGAGTCACTCACTTTTGGCTGCAGGTAGCAGGGTCTCAGCTCTGGATGCAGGGAGGGGGGTGACACAACTTTAGACGATGTCTCTGCAGGCTCCCGTTGATGGTGCAGTAGGGGCAATGCAGAGGTGAGCTGCAGCGTTTCCTCAGTATCCCAGCTGAGTCAGGGTCTAGGATTACAGTCGTCTCTGCTGCTCCGCTCTCTCCCACCACCCGGAGATGTTCACAGGCTGCTCAGGCTGTGGAGTGGCAGCAATAACTGATCTATGGATAAGATGAACTATACTTGGTTGGTACAAGAACCATCCTACCAAACCAGCCTCCTTCTCTCCTCAGTCAGCCCCCTCCCCAAGAAATAAGAGGGGGGGGGGGGGGGGGTGTTACACTTTAGAGGGAAGGATAGTACAAGGAGGTGGGGGGGGGGGCAGCAATTAGCATTTTTGTTGAATCAATGCCTTCCTTGCTGATTCATTAGCCCTAAAACAAACTGCGGAGTTTGTGGAAAAAGGAGAGTCAGGCAGATTTGATGGATGAGACCGGTTCCCTGGCGTAGACCAGATTTCTTAACGAAGAGTACGAGGTCCTTTAAATATTTTTTAGCGCTTCACCTTACCACCATTTTCCATATTTGAGTTTTTTTACGCACCACAAGCAAATTAGGAGAAGGGGGGCAGATAGAGGGGTTTTTTTCAGTAACATAGTTAAATAAATATATGTTTATAGGCATTATATAAATAACAGCCAAAAAATAAAGAAATACCCCCTTTGTACATCCTCTCGGACTGTCTGGGAGGCACCTGGGGGCTAGATTTACTAAAACTTGCCCATAACAACCAATCAGATTCTAGCTGCCATTTTATAGACTGTACTAGAGCAATGATAGCTAGATTCTGATTGGTTGCTATGGGTAACTCCTCCACTTTTGCTTTTTAGAAGTTTTAGTAAATTTCTCCCCTGGACCCCCGAGAGAGAAGACAATTCTTCTGCAAGGGTGCTCAACTAACTGCAAGGTGGGCGGGGATGGGCAGTGATTATGCAAATCGCGTCAACAAGCCACGCCCACACAAGAACACTACATATTGAGGGTACTGTTCCTTTAACTTCTTCCCTTCAAGGGAAACGGGGGATTCCTGGTTTTCCTTTAAACTGCAGTGCCGTCTGCCAACAGTACCGCTTTAAGACACCTGGCAGATACGAGGTGTCTGTTAGAATGTGCCTCGCTCAGCATTTGCAGAAATAGCTCTTACAATGAATAAAATGATGGCGTAACATTTTCTACATATGCATAGGGGGGAAAAAAATAAAAAATTGTTTTACTGCAATGACTTTGAAGCCTTGCAGACTAACCGAAGACGCTACTGAACATTGCCTGCCAAGTGTTCAGGAAATTTGAACAGTATTGTCATTTTCCAGGGGACGGATAGGCTACAGGTAGTTGTACCTTGTAGCGACCAACATAACAGATTCTCAGAAATGTTTGTGATTATCTCTTTAAAGCCCTTTGCAGTCTCATTTGTAAAATAAAGTGCATAATGGATCAGGAGGGGAAGTGGATATAATACGGGATCATTACACTGAACTATCTGCAGTTATTCTAGCACAAGATCCGGGCAGAAATAACCAATGTTAGGTTTGTCGTTAAATCCAGCTATTATAAATGTCTTGCCATTAGGTGTCACGCCCACATTGTGCATCGAGTACGGTCAAGCGCCCCGTTCACTCTCTGAAATCATAGACGGTCGTAACTGCCATTTGCGTTGGCATACGCAGCAGACTTGCTTTAGTTGACAGCCGAGTGTCCTCGTTCTGGGCATGAGCAGAAGGGAATTGTATATGATACGTACGAAAAACAGATACGTGCCTTAGTGTCTCAGGCCCGTAAACTCCAGCTGGCCCCTTCCTGGAGATATTCCTAAGTTGGTGCATTGTACTAATCAGTGACTCAACCCTTGTGTAGCCACCAGCCCGTGGTGTCCATTGGGTAGACCACTAGTTGCACAACTTGTCCAGCATTCATTACAATATTTCTTGCAAAATATATTGAAAATAGAGGCATTCCCATAACAAACAAATGACCATTCAATGATATTCCACCGTTATCTATGTCAACTAGCGGGACGGTTCCATTGGAGTCTAAGAATGATGTTTCATTCCACATCTGCTAAGGAACCAAACAACCAACAAATACGTTGGGTTCTTATAGTTTCCTGTGTGATCCTATAGATGCTAGTTTTTCAGCCTTGAAGTATCTAAGATAAAGTTTTCAAACCTTGACAGAAGCTCTTTATGGATCCATATTTGTATTTCTGTGTTTGCTCCTGTGTCCTCTTTCCACCGGTGTCGGTAAAGGTGGGTGCATGACCTAATCGCCGTATTTCACTTTCCGCCCATTTGGCAATGGTGTACCTACCGTCTTACTTTGGGCAAGAACAGTCTGATATCTCTGTGCTCCATGGTTAGTATGGGGAATGGGACTTGGCACATTGAAGAGTAGGTTGGCAGTGGGACATCACACGTGCTTCAATACAGTGGGCACAACGATGGGCACCAGGCCGATAAAATCCACTCCGTTATTGGACACCTCCAGCACAAGCTAAAACTGACAATGGCTCATTGATCTTGCACAAGAGCTGACACTCCACACCATCGGGATAATCACTGTTACTCTTGTCCTCAGTACCGTACTTTATATCAGCCCTCCTGATCCCCAGTATCTGGTTATTCATAAACCACTTTAATGTCTCTTTCTTCCTCTGGACATTATTACTACTAGAGATGCTCAGGCTCAGCTCCCCGAGAACCGTACACACCGGAACTTAGTTCGGCTCGGTACTATCACGCGCCCTCGGAATTGAAAACGAGGCAAAACGTCATTGCTACGTTGTCTCATCTCGGATCTCGCAAGCTTTGGATTCCTTTTTAAGATCCTTTGGTCATCTACCAGACAACATCAAGGCGCTACCCCCTTATGGTCTTGAACTTGGACTCAATTCAGACACTACTTAAAGCGGTTTCATGAAACCCAGTTCCCTGTATTTCCAATTCCAATCCTCAGTACTAAACTTACACACACTTCACTTTGGTCCATCTCAAGTTCATCTACTATTTACTGGGACTGGATGGTGCCATTTGTTTTTAAATCCATTGACCCCACCGCTAACTCACTATCCCCTATCTTGGGGCAGAGCCGCCAGTCAACAGCTAAGCAATATTCTAAGAGGAGACACGTCCACTATAATTATTTACTGTCAGTAGTAAAGACATTACAAGTTTTCTTAATAAATACGGGTCCCCCAATTTAAGCATGGCTCCGAGCCCACCATCAGCTTTATATATTCTGTTTCAGTGGAATAAGAGTTTAACAGGAGCTCTGTAGGCCGCCTTAGAAGATCTGAGACAACTAACATGCTGGCGACATCCTGGAAGGATATTTCCCTGTTAAACAAGATTTGGCTGAGAATATGAAGACTAAAGTCTTGATAAGATATAAGCTGATAGTGTCCATTCTTAATTGATCATCTGTGTATACTGGTATCTCTGCACTTAAAATACGATATCGCCTACTAGTGGGAGTCATTGTATTTAATTCACCGTGAATTGTTCTATAGTATAATGGTCCATTTTATAGCGACTCATGAGGTTTAGGTTAAAATTTAGCCAGTGGATCCTGTAGTGCTTGCTTTGTACCTGCTAATTATGTGCCAGATTTAGAGTTGAACACAAGTGTAAGTATAACAGTTCAGAATGAGTAGCAGCTGCATCCACTTGACACACGCCTCAGACCACTTTAATTTTTTACGTTATGAACGCAATTTCTTTGAAGCATCATGCAAACTTGAATAACCTAGCTATAACAGCAGCGACAACTTCCCGACATGCGCAAAAAAGAATTATGTTTTTTTAATCTTTGCTACAACAAATCCTAATCCTAGTCTATTTCAGTTTATACCTCTCCCTGTCACAGTTCTGTACACCCCCCCCCCCAAAGCCTTCTCAACCTATTGGATAACCAGGCCCTGGTTACTTCCCAACTGACAGGCTGTATTGCCATGAATATTGGTCCAGCCCACAAGATGGCTCCTTGTATGTAGGCAAGAGGGGATCCTTGAAATACCAGTTACAAAAAAAAGTCCCATGAATGACAAAAATATATTAAGAACCACATACAGCAGGGGCCAGGGAACTTTTTTTACCTTTTACCCCCAAATATATTTAGATAGGCCGACGTTACCCCCTTGATTTGAAAGGAAGGAAATCATATATTATTAATTATTGGTATTCAAAATTTTATTGAATCTATTCAAAATTTCTTTGAAAGCTTCAACTTTAAAACTTCAGGTTTTGGAGAAATGATGTTGCTTCATTTTTGATACGAGAGCATCAATATTGGGGCATTTTGATGTCAGAGCAATTTGGATACAGTCTTCAGCGTCCAATCGATTTCTCTGCTTTGTTTTTATGTTTGTTAGAGTGGAAAATCCTTGTTCGCAAAGGTAGGTTGTTGCAAAAGGCAGCAACTTTTTGACGGCCTCCTCATGGGCAATATTGATGCCTTTGCAGCTGTTGACATCCAAAAATATGACAGATCTGCTTTGTTTTCAAATGCAATACGTGCTTCATTATTGCATCGAAGAAGTGCCTCTGCCAACCCTTGAGGCTCTTCTGGTACAACAGCAATTTCACATTTAAAGGGGTCTACAATCCAACTGACAGCATGTGAATCAGCAGCATTACCCCCAGGAATTTCATTTTTTACCCCATTTGGGGTAATTTAGCCCTATTCCCTGACCTCTGACATACAGTTAAGATAATATAGTACTTATAGTGGAACAAAGGAATGTTTGTGTCTTGGGCAAGGAGCCCCTCTAACCGCGGTTTCTCTCGCCTGAGAGCGGCCCAGGTAATATCATGTTAATAATTAACTGTGTGTTCATACTTTCTTATACTCTCCCAAGTCAATACAGACGTCGTATTTCCACGGTTACAGCTGACATATACATACTGTCTTATATATTCTCCACTCAGGCTCAACATTCCTCTCACTGGTGATACATAGTTTAAATCGATCACTCATATTCCAGCTACATTTTTTTTTATTTTTTTGCTTGTAAAGATTGACAAATACTAAGGCCTTCATGTATCCATTCATGAATGGACGTTGTCCTGTAAAAAAACTTCACTTCTTCTTAATTATAATCATTGAGTATTTAGAACAGAAATGTATATCAGAAACCCTCGATTCCTTATATTCCTCATATATATATATATATATATATATATATATATATATATATATATATATATATATATATATATATATATATTAGAGATGCTCACTGACCCCCGTGAACTGGTTTTGGTTTGGGATCTGGATTAGCTTTGTGTTTTGATTTTGGCTTTGGATTTTTTTAGAAAAAAATCCTAAAATATGCTAAAATCACATCATTTTGCTTTTTTTGTTCCTACATTATTTTTAACCTCAATAACACTAATTTCAAGTCATTTGCAGTCAGTTTTGACCACCTCACAGGTCACAATATTATTTTCATACACTTTGGGACAAATACTGCAGCGACCTGGCTGGATGGTAAGCGACAGAGCAATGACACAAACACACGGCAGTTCCTAGCACATCTAGGACACATTGGCACACAGCAGTGGCAGAAAAGAAAAATGGGGTCCGCCCTCCATGATGTTTTGCCTTGTTTTCGATTCCGCGACAGTGGTACTCACATCCCTTAAGTGAACCGAGCCTGAACATCTCTAATATATATATATATATATATATATATATATGTAGAGGACTTACCTGTCCGGGGCCGTCGTCATCCCTCGGGCGGCGGTCCACTCCGTTCAGCCGGGACGGTGAGCCAATCAGGGCTCACCTCCCGGCCATTTCAAAAAGAAGCATGGCGACGGACCAATCCGGGCCCGCCATGTCATCACGTGGCGTCGCGTCGACGCTACGTGATGACGCTAGCGCGGCGCCGACTATTTAAGTCGGCGCGCGCGCCGCCATGTTCAGTTCGACGGCGGAGAGAGTCAGAAGAGGACGTGTCGCGGAGAGCTGCGGGATCAAGACCAGAAGACAAGCCAGCGGAGACCAGCAGTGGCGGCAGAGAGCCCTTGTTAGGGCTAAGAGCGCCTCTGCTGCCTGAAGACCGGCGGGATCAAGAACCGAAGACAGCGGAGACCAGCAGTGGCGGCAGAGAGCCCTTGTTAGGGCTAAGAGCGCCTCTGCTGCCTGAAGACCGGCGGGATCAAAAGCAGAAGCCGGCGGCAGAGCAGAGAAGCAGCGGCAGGCGGGGAAGGAGTCCAGGAGAAGCTCCCCGAAGACAGCCCCAGGTAAGGCCTTGCCAGGCAACTCCTCTCCCGGGCCCACGCCCGCAGTACATACAATAAAGTCGGGCACAAGGC
Source organism: Mixophyes fleayi (assembly GCF_038048845.1). Taxonomy (NCBI): domain Eukaryota; kingdom Metazoa; phylum Chordata; class Amphibia; order Anura; family Limnodynastidae; genus Mixophyes; species Mixophyes fleayi. Next base: position 74,875,630 of record NC_134413.1, read on the forward strand.
CCGTTGGCACTCTATAGTAGGGGCACAAGGCCCAGGGACCTGGGCACTAGGCCCCAACGTGGTAGTGGGCCAGTAGGCCATTAGTATATCTATATAAAGGGGACAAGCCCCTGTTAGTTAGAGAGGGGGACTCTGAGCCCCAGGTACAAGGGCACCAGGCCCTTAGGTAGTTAGTGGCCTAGAGGCCATAGGAAGGCCATAGGGCCTAGTTAGGGGCTGGTAGCCCATCTCCTATTAAGGGCACAAGGCCCTCAGTTAGTAAGGAAGGCCACAGGCCTCAGGCAGGGGCTAGGACCCCTAGGTAGTAGGGCACAAGGCCCTAGTGAGTGGGCTCAGAGCCCTGGGTTAGAGAGGGGGCTGAGGCCCATTAGTCAGAGCAGAAGGCTCTGTGTGTAGCTGGGCAGAGACCCATGGTGTGTAGGGCCTAAGGCCCTGGTGGTGTGAGGTAGAGGCGTGGGAGCCTCGTGAGAGTAGGCGCGGTCCTGTGTGAGGTGAGCACACGTGGTTAGGAGGTACGGTCGAGCGTAGGCTCCCGTGGTGCTGTAGCAACCTGCTGGTTGGCTAGCAGCGGTGTGTTCGGGTAAGTAGCGGCAAAGTACTGTAGACTGTATCTATTTATTCTGTCTGTGTGGCGAGTGTAGTTTACATTACAGTATTTTGGTGTGCTTTCTAACTGTGTCCAGGGGCAAGACGTCAGGCCCCCATTAAAGGTAGGCTCTTGTTTCCTGTGGTTTTCCTGTGCTAACCCGTGCTGTGTGGGGACAAGTGTAAGTAACAGCATACACATAGTCAGGGGAGAACACACGTAGTGTCCCTGTCCCTTAGGTCCCCGGGGTCACACTGGTACCCAAGGGGGGTGGCTGAGTGAGTTGGTGGCAGTGCAGCACACCTTGAGGCAGTTCCAGGGGCGGCCGTGGTTCTGATCAAGGGTCCTCAAGGCCGGTTCCGTGCAGGTGGACCTGTGGTTCCGGACGAAGGGACACGTGTGAGATACCCGAGTACAGGCAGTCGGGCGGTTCAGTTCGATCGGCTGTTCCGTGCGGCAGTCGGCCCGCGGGTTAGTGTGCTGTTTTACTGAGCCTCAGCCGGGCTTAAAGAACCCGTACTTGGGGCCTGTGTGTGACTCCATAGCAAGAAGGCAGCTTCTTGGTAAGACCTGGGTGAGGGGGTTAGGAACCGCCCTCCGGTTTAGGCTGTGAACACCGGCTGGTGTTCCCCGTAGCGTGTAACTATTAGTTCCGTTAGTGCACCACATTTAGTAGTCCTAGTGTTTGACGTAGTTGCGTTGCCGACCATTAGAACGTTGTTAGGGTCGGGTCGCCGTTTGTAGTTAGTCCAGTTTGTGGGTGCCATCTTAGTTCACGGAGAGCGTAGAGGGAGGCTGTGTGTCTTGTCATCCGCAGGAGTCGGGAAGGTGCAGGAGAACCGGATCGGAAGTGGGAGTGTCCCGGTGAGTATCACGCTCGATTCCTCCTTTCGGTTAGGCCCTCACCGGCAGGTGTGCGAGGCACTTGAGGCGGGATTAGTCCTCGGATTAGTCTTGGCCTTCAGTGCCTGAAGTCCCCCGCGTCTTGGCAAGAACAAAGTGAGGAGGCGGCAAGGAGCTTGGACTGACCGTGTCTTCGTCCCTTGCCGTAGTCTCGGACAGCCCTTACTTGGTAGACTCGGTTTAACTGTGTGTTTCCCTCTTAGGCGTTACTTGCGGGCGTCCGGAGAAAACCCAAACCGGGACCGAGGGGGGATCCAGTCATCCACGCGGATCATGGTAAATTCGGAGGTATTAGGAGGTAGTCGCCCTGTGAGGCACATCTCCTTTAGGGACCTTACATTTTGGCGTAGTCGGCAGGATCCGCGTTCGTGATGACGGATTCACGACCAACCACGCCTTCCCCCGAGCGCAACCCGCCTAATGTGATGGCTGTGGGTGCCGCATTGTCCCACCTGCCGAAGTTCGATGGAAAGAATCTTGCTTTCGCCGACTGGCAGGAACGGCTGCATGGCACTGCCCGGTTGTATCATATCACCGGTGCCATGAAGGTGGAGCTGGCTCTGAACGCCCTGGAAGGGGATGCCAGGAAGACGGTTCTTCTTCGACCCAAATCAGATAGGGACACCCTGGACGCCATCTTCAAAATCTTGGGAGGATTGTACGGTGACACCTCCTCTGCGGCAGTTCTGAGGAAGAGGTTCTTCGGGCGTGTGCAGAGAGAAGACGAGAGTCTAACCCAGTTTGGCAACGCTCTCCTAGAATTGGCGGGAGAACTCTGGCAGAGAGACCCACGGGGGTCGGCCGCCATGGGAGACTCGGATGTGCTACTGCGAGACCAATTTGCCCTGGGGCTCTGGAACGTGCCACTCCGGCACATTCTACTGGACAAGGTGCGGGACCAACCTCACCTGGCGTTCCAGGAAATACAAGCGGAGGCTGTGTCCCGGGACAGAGATGATCACTACGGGCCTTATGCGGTAGCGCCCCAGCAAGTCCTGCTCACCAGTAGCCCATCCGAAGCAGAGGCCCAACCGTTGGAGAGTTGTGTGAAAGATCTAAAGGAAGCTCTCTTAGCCATAAAGGAAGAAGTCGCCCAACTGCGGCAGGAAGTCCGTCGGCCGAGGGATCGCCGAAGTGAAGGGGGACCTATGGAGGAACGGCGAAGCGCCCCCAGGTCCCAGCAGGGCCCAAGACCGGGCGTTCGCTGCTGGAGATGTCAACGCGTGGGACATTATGCCCGAAACTGTCCCGAACCTCCAAACCAGGCACCGTTAAACTAGAGTCCCTCGCGGTGAAAGGGCCACCCGCGGGGGAGATGGGGGCAAACCCCAACTTCACCAACTCTGCTGATTTGGTGGGGGAGTGCCCTACCGTAGTAGCCACGTTAGGGGGTAAACCACAACAGTGTCTGCTGGATACGGGGTCTCAGGTGACCACTATGTCGGAGCGGTGTTTCCTGGAAAACTACGCTCACCTGCAGAAGAGCCGGGCCCAAACGTGGATTAAGCTGACCGCCGCCAACAATTTGCCCATCCCTGTCGTGGGAGTAGTCTGGTTGGAAATTGAAGTATGCGGACAGACCTTGGGAAAGAAGGGCATTCTGGTGGTTGGTGGAAAAGAGCTTCGTCATGGCCCGGTGATCCTGGGGATGAACGCCCTACAAAATTTGGATCAGGCCTTATTCCACGCCAAAGGGGCTCGATACTGGAGAGAGTTGGACGTACCCCGGCCCGTGCAGCAGGTTTTCCAGAGAATGGTACGACGGTGTGATGAAGAACCGACTGAGTCGGGACTGGAGCTCCTTGGCTACCTACGGACCAACTATCGACAGACGGTCGAAGTACCCCCTGGTCAGGAGGTGCTGCAATATATGGAAGTGAGGACAAACCGGAGATTAGAGGGAAGAGTGGTGTTGGTGGAACCGGTCAGTCCGGAACGAACGGCGGAAGGACCTCTTGTAGCCCGTGCGTTGGCCAGGGTACATCGAGGAAGGGTACCCGTGCGGTTATGTAATGTGCAGGACCATACTCAGACGATGGGGCCTGGTACGACTGTCGCTCGAGTTATCGCCGTAGAAGCAGAACAGATTGGAGATGACCGGCAGATACGTCTCAAACCCGCGTCAGGACAACAAGGGGGCCTGGCGGTCCAGGTGGAGGGTGACGATAGCCTGTCCCGCGAGTGGAACGGCAACACCATTTTGGAACAAATGGATGTTTCCTTGGAAGGGATCGAGCCTCGAGATGTTACCCGTTTACAGCAGATATTGTGGGCCAGACAGAAAGTGTTCTCCCGAAGTGAAGAGGATTTTGGGTACACGGAGGAACTGGAACATAATATCCGTACCGGAGACAGTCTGCCCATTAGGGAGAGATATCGGCCAATCCCGCCCAAGTTGTACCAAGAGGTCAAGCTGATGATTAGGCAGATGTTGGATAGCCACGTGATTACCGAAAGTAAGAGCCCGTGGGCAGCTCCTATCGTCTTAGTACAAAAAAAAGATGGCGCTATCAGGTTCTGTGTGGACTATCGGCGGTTGAATAGTTGTACTGTCCGCGACGCGTATCCATTGCCCAGGATTGAGGAGTCGCTAGCTGCGCTAGGAAAGGCGAGATATTTCTCCACTCTGGATCTTGCCAGCGGATACTGGCAAGTACCAGTGGCGGCAGAGGACCGGCCGAAGACGGCCTTCATCACACCAATGGGTCTGTTTGAGTTCTGTAGGATGCCGTTTGGGCTCACTAATGCTCCCGCCACCTTCCAACGGTTAATGGAGAGATGTCTGGGAAACCTGAACTTCGACGCTCTCCTGATCTATTTGGATGATATCATCATCTTCGCTCCCACGGTCAAGGAACATCTGGATCGTCTCGACGTCGTCCTACAGCGCTTGGAGAAGTTCGGCCTGAAGTTGAAGCCGCGAAAGTGTCATCTTCTGAAATCTCGGTTGGAATACCTGGGACATATTGTGTCCCGGGATGGGGTGAGCCCCACTCCGGATAAGGTTTCTGCGGTGTTGGACTGGAAGATCCCTCGAACGGTGACGGAACTGAGAGCATTTCTGGGGTTAGTGGGCTACTATCGGAGATTCATCAAAGACTTCGCGAAGGTGGCTGGCCCGCTACACGAATTATTGAGGGGCGTTGCCACTACGGCTAAGAATCAAGCCATAACCTGGGGAGACGCTCAGGAAAAGGCTTTCATGACGCTCAAAGAAGACCTGACGACGGCTCCAGTGCTGGCGTACGCTGACTTCGAAAAGCCCTTCGTTCTGTATACTGATGGAAGTCTCAAGGGCCTGGGGGCCGTGCTAGCACAAGTCCAAGACGGCAAAGAACGGGTCATTGCCTACGGAAGCCGGAGCCTGCGGGATTCAGAGAGAAACCCCGATAATTACAGTGCCTTTAAGCTGGAGTTGTTAGCAGTGGTTTGGGCAGTAACCGAAAAGTTCACGGAATACTTGACCGGCGCTGAGTTCGACATAGTGACCGATCACAATCCCTTGGCCTACTTGGGCACGGCCAAGTTAGGGGCGCTGGAACAGCGCTGGATGGCTCGGTTGGCCAAGTTCGGATATAAGATCCGGTATCGACCCGGAAAGGCTAATGGAAATGCGGATGCGTTGTCCCGTTATCCCCTGCAAGGGCCGGAGGGGCCTAGTGATGAGGACAGAGAAGGGGAGGAGATCCCGGATCTGACCCAGTTGACATCTCCTGTTTGTGCTCTGAGTGTGCCCAAGACGACCGTAGATTGGGCCGAACGGCAGGCTCAGGATGCTCCATTGCGGTGTGTCCGCCGATGGAAGCAACAGGGACATTGGCCCTCTAGTGAAGAACGGCGTCGACTGTCCATAGCCGGACGACGGCTATTGCACAGATGGGATCAACTGGCAGTGAGGGAAGGGGTGCTAGTTCGCCGAGCCTACCTGGAGCAAGAGCTCCGTCCTGTATGGCAGGTGGTGGTGCCTGAGTCCATGGCGCGGGACTTGGTACTGGAAGCCCATGAAAAAGGCGCTCATCTCGGGGCGGCCAAGACCCATCAATGGCTACGCAGACAGTACTGCGTACCTGGCGCCAAGGCGTTGGCGGAAGAGGTCTGCCGAGCCTGTCCACGATGTGGGGTAAGTAAGGCTGGAGAGCAGCATGCGCCCGTGCAAACCATTCAGACGGGGCGACCATTGGAGCTGCTTATGATTGATTACGTCCTGGTTGGGGAGTCAAGTAGTGGTCATAGCTACGCGTTGGTCATGACCGACCACTTTACAAAGTTCACCGTCGTTGTGCCCACACGAAATCAGACGGCGGAAGCAGCTACGCGCGCCATTGTGGAGCACTTCATTCGGAGGTATGGGTGCCCGGAGCGAATTCACTCGGATCAGGGAGCCTGTTTTCAGGGACGCCTCATGGAGGGTCTGTGTGACACTTATGGGGTACAGAAGTCCCGGACCACTCCTTATCACCCTCAAGGTAATGGCGCCTGTGAAAGGTTCAATCGGACCTTGCTGCAAATGCTCAGGGCTCTGGAGGCTGGGCAAAAGAACCGCTGGCCGGAGTACGTGCAGGACTTGGTGTGGGTATACAATAACCGGGTACATAGTACCACCGGTTATACCCCATACTTCCTTTTGTTTGGGCGGCCTGGAAGGGAGTGGCGTGATTTGGACTTGTCCGTCCCCGAAGAAGCGGACAGATGGACTCCCAGCGGCTGGGTGACCGAGCAGAAGAGGAAGCTGAAGATTGCCGGGGACGTGGTGAGGGGGCAGCTACGGTCCAAAGTCCATCACGGGCCAACCAACAGTACGGCTTCCCCCTTCGTAGTGGGTCAGCGGGTACTGGTAAGAGTTAAGAGGTTGGGAAATAAACTCAGCGATCGGTGGGAAGTGTTGCCACATGTAGTGCAACGGCGCATGGCTCCTGACCTTCCTTTGTATGAGGTGGTTCCTGCGGAGGGGACTGGAAGACCGCGGGTGCTACATCGGAATATGTTACGTCCCTGTGGTTTTCTGGATTTGCCTTCCGACGTCCAGGAGAGAAGTGAGCCAGATCCTATACCCGCCCCGACGGGGGTGGATTGGTGGGCACCAATGACCGCCGACGACGTTGTTACTCCAGATGCTACTCCAGTGGACCTGGACCTTCCGACACCGCCGCTTCAACCCAGAAGATCGCAGCGGCCAAACTTGGGCCAGCCTGGAGGACGTTATACTGACCCGGATTTCGTGTGGACCAGGGTTTTGTCGGCAGGGACTGCCGACATTAAAAACGGGGGAAATGTAGAGGACTTACCTGTCCGGGGCCGTCGTCATCCCTCGGGCGGCGGTCCACTCCGTTCAGCCGGGACGGTGAGCCAATCAGGGCTCACCTCCCGGCCATTTCAAAAAGAAGCATGGCGACGGACCAATCCGGGCCCGCCATGTCATCACGTGGCGTCGCGTCGACGCTACGTGATGACGCTAGCGCGGCGCCGACTATTTAAGTCGGCGCGCGCGCCGCCATGTTCAGTTCGACGGCGGAGAGAGTCAGAAGAGGACGTGTCGCGGAGAGCTGCGGGATCAAGACCAGAAGACAAGCCAGCGGAGACCAGCAGTGGCGGCAGAGAGCCCTTGTTAGGGCTAAGAGCGCCTCTGCTGCCTGAAGACCGGCGGGATCAAGAACCGAAGACAGCGGAGACCAGCAGTGGCGGCAGAGAGCCCTTGTTAGGGCTAAGAGCGCCTCTGCTGCCTGAAGACCGGCGGGATCAAAAGCAGAAGCCGGCGGCAGAGCAGAGAAGCAGCGGCAGGCGGGGAAGGAGTCCAGGAGAAGCTCCCCGAAGACAGCCCCAGGTAAGGCCTTGCCAGGCAACTCCTCTCCCGGGCCCACGCCCGCAGTACATACAATAAAGTCGGGCACAAGGCCCGTTGGCACTCTATAGTAGGGGCACAAGGCCCAGGGACCTGGGCACTAGGCCCCAACGTGGTAGTGGGCCAGTAGGCCATTAGTATATCTATATAAAGGGGACAAGCCCCTGTTAGTTAGAGAGGGGGACTCTGAGCCCCAGGTACAAGGGCACCAGGCCCTTAGGTAGTTAGTGGCCTAGAGGCCATAGGAAGGCCATAGGGCCTAGTTAGGGGCTGGTAGCCCATCTCCTATTAAGGGCACAAGGCCCTCAGTTAGTAAGGAAGGCCACAGGCCTCAGGCAGGGGCTAGGACCCCTAGGTAGTAGGGCACAAGGCCCTAGTGAGTGGGCTCAGAGCCCTGGGTTAGAGAGGGGGCTGAGGCCCATTAGTCAGAGCAGAAGGCTCTGTGTGTAGCTGGGCAGAGACCCATGGTGTGTAGGGCCTAAGGCCCTGGTGGTGTGAGGTAGAGGCGTGGGAGCCTCGTGAGAGTAGGCGCGGTCCTGTGTGAGGTGAGCACACGTGGTTAGGAGGTACGGTCGAGCGTAGGCTCCCGTGGTGCTGTAGCAACCTGCTGGTTGGCTAGCAGCGGTGTGTTCGGGTAAGTAGCGGCAAAGTACTGTAGACTGTATCTATTTATTCTGTCTGTGTGGCGAGTGTAGTTTACATTACAGTATTTTGGTGTGCTTTCTAACTGTGTCCAGGGGCAAGACGTCAGGCCCCCATTAAAGGTAGGCTCTTGTTTCCTGTGGTTTTCCTGTGCTAACCCGTGCTGTGTGGGGACAAGTGTAAGTAACAGCATACACATAGTCAGGGGAGAACACACGTAGTGTCCCTGTCCCTTAGGTCCCCGGGGTCACACTGGTACCCAAGGGGGGTGGCTGAGTGAGTTGGTGGCAGTGCAGCACACCTTGAGGCAGTTCCAGGGGCGGCCGTGGTTCTGATCAAGGGTCCTCAAGGCCGGTTCCGTGCAGGTGGACCTGTGGTTCCGGACGAAGGGACACGTGTGAGATACCCGAGTACAGGCAGTCGGGCGGTTCAGTTCGATCGGCTGTTCCGTGCGGCAGTCGGCCCGCGGGTTAGTGTGCTGTTTTACTGAGCCTCAGCCGGGCTTAAAGAACCCGTACTTGGGGCCTGTGTGTGACTCCATAGCAAGAAGGCAGCTTCTTGGTAAGACCTGGGTGAGGGGGTTAGGAACCGCCCTCCGGTTTAGGCTGTGAACACCGGCTGGTGTTCCCCGTAGCGTGTAACTATTAGTTCCGTTAGTGCACCACATTTAGTAGTCCTAGTGTTTGACGTAGTTGCGTTGCCGACCATTAGAACGTTGTTAGGGTCGGGTCGCCGTTTGTAGTTAGTCCAGTTTGTGGGTGCCATCTTAGTTCACGGAGAGCGTAGAGGGAGGCTGTGTGTCTTGTCATCCGCAGGAGTCGGGAAGGTGCAGGAGAACCGGATCGGAAGTGGGAGTGTCCCGGTGAGTATCACGCTCGATTCCTCCTTTCGGTTAGGCCCTCACCGGCAGGTGTGCGAGGCACTTGAGGCGGGATTAGTCCTCGGATTAGTCTTGGCCTTCAGTGCCTGAAGTCCCCCGCGTCTTGGCAAGAACAAAGTGAGGAGGCGGCAAGGAGCTTGGACTGACCGTGTCTTCGTCCCTTGCCGTAGTCTCGGACAGCCCTTACTTGGTAGACTCGGTTTAACTGTGTGTTTCCCTCTTAGGCGTTACTTGCGGGCGTCCGGAGAAAACCCAAACCGGGACCGAGGGGGGATCCAGTCATCCACGCGGATCGTGGTAAATTCGGAGGTATTAGGAGGTAGTCGCCCTGTGAGGCACATCTCCTTTAGGGACCTTACATATATATATATATATGGCCACTTTATTAGGTACACCTGCACACCTGCTCTTTAAAGCAAATATCTAATCAGCCAATCATGTGGTAGCAACTCACTGCTGGAGGACATGCCGACTTGGTCAAGAGGTTCAGCTGTCGTTCAGATAAAAGACCAGACTGGGGAAGAAATGTGATCTAAGTGACTTTAATACCAATTGAGCATTGTTTAAATGCCACAGCCTACCTGAGTATTGTTGCTGACCATATGTCTCCCTTTATGGCCAGAGTCTACCCATCTTCTAACGGCTGCTTCCAGCAGGATTACGTGTCATGTCCACAAAGCACATCTCAAGCTGGTGCCACAGGCATGACGATGAGCTTAGTGTACTCCAACGGCCTCCACAGTCACCAGATATCAATCCAGTACAGCACCTATGGGATGTGGTGCAACGGGAGATTCCTAGCATGAATGTGCAGCCACAAATCTGCAGCAACTGCGTGATGATATCATGTCAACATGGACCAGAATTTCTAAGGAATGTATCCAGCTCCTTGTTGAATCCATGTCATGAAAAATCCAGGTTATTTTGGGGGCAAAGGGAGATACTCGAATGGTGTACCTAATAAACTGGGCACTGAGTGTGTATAAATATATAGATGTCACTGGATTAGTGTATGATGTCAGGTATATTTCACCTAAGTGCCTGACCTACTTATTTTTAAACCCCAGGAAAATGTTATTGCCTGTGAGCTGCTGAAGGGCTATAGGTCCGTTGAAAAGCCGGAAAAGGGTCCTGGGGTTATGAATGGAGAAAGAGGGCGGGCTCCATCCATTAGGCCCATGAACCGGGTCTTCCAAGTTACCAGTGATCCTGCTGGTAATCAGGAGCGTGAGAGGTGCTAGTAAAAGGCTGCAGCTCAGTCAGTCTGTCACTGCCTGGGGACAGGGGGCAGCACGGTGGCTCAGTGGTTAGCACTTCTGCCTCACAGCACTGGGGTCATGAGTTCAATTCCTAACCATGGCCTTATCTGTGTGGAGTTTGTATGTTCTCCCCGTTTTTGCGTGGGTTTCCTCCGGGTGCTCCGGTTTCCTCCCACACTCCAAAAACATACTGGTAGGTTAATTGGCTGCTATCAAAATTGACCCTAGTCTGTCTGTGTATGTGTATGTTAGGGAATTTTGGCTGTAAGCTCCAATGGGGCAGGGACTGATGTGAGTGCGTTCTCTGTACAGCGCTGCGGAATCAGTGGCGCTATATAAATAAATGGTGATGATGATGATGATACTTTCAGAATATTTTCCGGGGGCCACTTTCAGTTCCCAATGTTCCTCTATTCGAAGCTGTTTTCCCAAGACCAAAGGTAGGCACCGATCTTCCCGTTTGCCGTGCATCATCCAAGTGTGAGGATCACCAGTCACCGGACTACTCAGTGGAATTTATGGCAACCACCGTGCCACATGGCACAGAGGTAGAAATGAAGGCAGTCGACAGAGTACGAGAAGATTACGTAGAACACAGCTGGACTTAGAACCCCCTGCCTGATTGCCCTGTTGCAATTTGCTGTAGAGATGAAATTATACCCCTCTCAGGCAGTAACAATGGTTAGGGGACACATAAAACACTGAATTAGTGAGATAAGGCATTCAGTGTTTTTAACGTGCCCACGGCGCCCCCACCTGAAGCTCTGGCATGGAGGAGAAGCAACGAGTACGTTAGTAGATGTATTCATATTGGATTCGGTAATAAACAGACAACCAATGTAGAGACTGACAGAGCGGCTCAGCAGAGGAAGAACGATTTGCATTTTGCAAGATAAAACAATCTAGCGGCAGCGTGCAAAGTAGAGTGTAAAGGTTCAAGTCTGATTTCAGGAAGACCAGTAAGGAGGGACATGTCAATGTAAGAGATGCAGGGGCAAACGCAGGGTTTGTAGAGGGGAATTTCCACACCACGCCGCCAGTGGGTGTGACCAGCTTGCATGGGAGCGTAGCTATAATATTAGACAGTGCTTGGCTGCTCAACAACTCTTACTATCCCCATAATATGATGCGTGCACTACTGTTAGGTGCACACAGCTCTCCCTTTTCAAGCAGAGCTGTGTGAAGTGGGGGCAGGGTCCAGCCACCTCAATTATACAGTGCCCCAGGCTTGGAGGGGGGTTTCCAGGCACTAGGAAACCCCCCCCCCCCCCTCGGTTTGCCTATGAGATGAGTGCATTAATTAGAGTTTTCTCAGTGTGTTGTGTAGGGATGTGCACCGGCCACTTTTGGTGTCTCGTGTTTTGTGTTTTGGATTCGGATTTGCTTGAGGTTTTGGGTTTGGATTTGTTTCGCAAAACATCTGACAAAAGGTTTTGGTTCAGATTTAAGGTTTTGGATTCGGATTTATTTTGAAAAAAACATAAAAAGTGTTAAAATCAAGTTTTTGGGTTTATTTTCACTCCTACGCTATTATTAACCTCAATAACATTCAATAACAATCATTTCCACTAATTCCCAGTCTATTCTGCAGAATCAGTGAACTTTGTAATATTGCAGTACCAATGGACTTATACTGCAGGATTGTTTTTGGATTTTTGTTTTAATTTCTTTTTTTTATAACTTTTTTAAAAATTTTCATGCTGTGCTGTGCTGGGCTGGGCTGGGCTGTGTCCTTCTAAGGGCATTGTTATTTCCCCAGCACAGCACAGCACGAGATATAGCAGGACAGAGGACCACCTAACACACCCTCCCTCTACCCTGATCAATGCCCGAGTGAAGATGGCGGCGACTAGCGGGGAATTTATAGGATCCGAGTATCGCGAGATCCGACAGCGGGATTATGACTCAGAGCCTCGGTTTCAGTTTTGCAATTGGCGGGAATACCCGGATCTGTCTCGGATCCGGCTCGGATCGGCAACGTTCGGGTGGGCTCGGATTTCAGATATCCGAGCCCGCTCATCTCTAGTCTTGCGTGACCTATGTGCATTCTCTGGAAATGTTTCTTAGATGTATGTAACAGAATTTGGGAATAGACTGGACGTGGAGAACTGAGGATAGTTGTGAGTCAAGGATCACACCTAGGCAGCGAGATAATTTATGTTGGCTGGTGGAAATATTATTAACTCTGTTTGTGAAAGACTGACTTTGAGGTGGTAAGAGGAAATCCAAGATACTTGATTGTCTTATATGCTGTGCAAGGTATACACTCCTACCAAACACAAGACAGACTTATTTCTGCAAATTATTGCTTTTCCCCTGGTCATGTTATTTTGGGCGGGGATTTGTAATATTATAACAGACGCAATTCTTTACAAGACACAAGATATATGCAAGGAAAACAAATGTCCACAAGTTGGTATAGAATCTATCAGTACACAGCTCCATCTTGTGGATATCTAGAGAATTACGCATCCTGATGACAGAATACAATCCCAGGCTAAACTTTCCCAGTCCTCCCCTGCCGCTGCCAGTACACCTGCTCGTTAATGCAAATATCCAATCATGTGGCAGCTACTCAATGCATTAAAGCAGGCAGACATGGTCAAGAGGTTCAGTTGTGGTTCAGACCAAACACCAGAATGGGGAAGAAATATGATCTAAGTGACTTGAACCGTGGAATGATTGTTGGTGCCAGACTGGTTGGTTCTCCTGGGATTTTCATGCATAACAGTTGAAAATAAGTGGGAAAAGCAGAAGTAGACAATTATTAGGCAGTGAAAGGGAGTCAGACTGACCACTATGGAGCCCTCTGTATTGATGATTTCAGATTTAAAATCCACAAATGACAAATCTGTTTGAGTCACCTGTGTGACAATTTTTTTTACATTTATTTAAAGCATATTACACTTTCTAATTTAATAAGAGAAAAGTAATTTTACTGTAAAATGTTTTTTGTTTTTGTTTACATGACCTCAGGCTCAGCGTTCCCAGTTAATTATATACTGCACCCCGACACCATATCTCTGTCTGGTTGAATAAAATGTCGCCTTTATTTTCAAAGTATACAGTTATGAAAGGACAGGGCGCCCTCTAGTGCTAAAGACACATACTGCATCTTCACCAGAACTTGAAGTGATGTAGTTCTGAGACAGTTTAAAGCTTTGCAAGAAGTGTTGTTTTGTCAGTTAGATAATTGATCCTCAGCCTGTGGGGGCATCTCTAGTGTGCAAACTACTGCACAATAAATATGAAGTCTGAACTGAATGATGGTCACTGGCCATAAGGATAACTCCCAACATGTTAGACCCTGGCAGCGGAATAGGGGGCGTGGTCATGTCATGATTGTGCTGCTGTGGTCACACCCCCAGAGGACTGCTTAATGCTGTAAGGTGCTTGCCTGCCCATTAACTATCCTGACTGCTAGTGATGACAATCTGGTATGCCATGCTATAACATGTGTTTGCAAACAGGAGCAACTGTAAAATGTATTTTATGTTCAGTAGACATTAAGAACATCATAAGAAATGTATTTCAGTGGGGGGAGGGGGGTTAATTTAACTGTTTTATCATTAATGCCTTTATTATTAGCAGGTAACATTAATTCTATTTTTTTTCCTGTGCGTTCGTTTGCAAATTTATAATGCACATAAGCTTTGGACATGTTCTACAGTGTCTTGTGGAGCACAGCAGACCTGCACCGGAGTTCATCAGCGCACGTATCTTCAGTTACGTTCCTTGATGAATTCGGGAATACACAGAGATCATTTACGTGCGTTTTAAAACACATGTTGCAATCAGTATGAGTGTCCTGATGAATCAGCCCCAAGGTTCTGAATATACGACACTATTTGACTCCTTGATAAGCTTCATTATTAATGGTGCCCCCTTTATGAGCACATTGTGCTGATTGTAATTAATACTAATGTCCCCTTAATGATCTAAATTAATAACAGTGCCCCTTTTATGATCTTTATTAATAATAGTGCTCCTTTGATGGCTATAATTAATAATAGTACCCCCTTGATGAATGTAATTAAAAATAGTGCCTCCCTTGAGGCACTATTTGGATACACTTACCATAGGCCTCATCTTTCTTCTCCATTTTTTCTTCTTCATTCTTTCTTCTCTCTTCTTCTCTCTCTATTCTTTACTCTTCATTCATCTCTCTTCATTCATCTCACTTCATTCTTATTTCTTCTCTCTTCTTTCTTCCTTCTTTACTCTTCTTTCTTCCTTCTTCACTCTTCTTTTTTTCTTTCTTCTCTCTTCTTTCTTCCTTCTTTACTCTTCTTTCTTCCTTTTTCACTCTTATTTTTTCTTTCTTCTCTCTTCTTTCTTTTCTCTTCCTTCTTCACTCTTCTTTTATCTATCTTCATTCTTCTCTCTTCCTTCTTCTCTTTTCCTTCTTCACTCTTCTTTTATCTATCTTTATTCTTCTCTCTACTCTCTTATTTCTTCTCTCTACCTTCTTCTCTCTTCCTTCTTCTCTCCTCCTTCGTCTCTCTTCCCTTGTCTCTCTTCTCTCGCCTCTCTTCCCTCATCTTTCTTCCGTCTTCTCTCTTCCTTCATCTCTCTTCCCTCATCTCTCTTCATTCTTCGCTCATCTGTCTTCCTTCTTCTCTCCTCCATCATCTCTCTTCCCTCATCTCTCTTCCTTAATCTCTCTTCCTTCTTCTCTCTTCCTTCTTCTCTCTTCCCTCATCTCTCTTCCTTCTTCTCTCTTCCTTCTTCTCTCTTCCTTCTTCTCTCCTCCATTGTCTCTCTTCCTTCTTCTCTCTTCCTTCTTCTCTCCTCCATCTCTCTTCCCTCGTCTCTCTCTTCCTTCTTCTCTCTTCCTTCTTCTCTCTTCCTTCTTCTCTCTTCCTTCATCTCTCTTCCCTTGTCTCTCTTCCTTCGTCTCTCTTCCCTCATCTCTCTTCCTTCTCTCTTCATTCTTCTCTCGTCTCTCTTCTCCTTCTTTTGTCTCTCTTCAGCTCATGCTGTATGCAGATGCAGAGAGATGCACCTGGCTTCCTTAAGCAACACAGTGATGATGCAATAATTCTACGACCCCCTAAGGGAGCCAAGAGCCACTGCATAGGGCCACGTCCAGGAATTGGCTGATATGGCAGTTTGGTCCTGGTCACATGTCCCCTGGGCCAGCCCACTCATAATCCGGCTGTAGCCCCAGTGAAATATTTAACAGAATTGCTTGCAGTCATTATAACAAAATATGTAACAATAGAATCCTCAAGGATTTATGGCAAAGGTGTAAGCCGACAATGCCCACTTTATCCTGTAAGGGGGGTTGAGTCTCAGGGGCAGCAGGGGTAGAGAAAGAATGAGGAGGGTCAGGAGGGGTAAGGGGACAAGGATCCACTTGGATAGGGACCCTGACAGAAGATTATGGCTGACACAACTTTCTTCTCTCTTCATTTCATTTCCTTTCTTCTCTCTTCGTTCTTCTTTCTTCTCTCTTCTTCTTTCTTCTCTCTTCATTCTTCTCTCTTCATTCTTCTCTTTTCTTTCTTCTTCTCCTCTTTATTCTCTCTTATCTATTCTGCCTTCTTTCTTCTCTTCTTTCTTCTTCCTTCTTTCTTCTCTCTTCCTTATTCACTCTTCTTTTCTCTTTCTTTATTCTTCTCTCTTCTTTCTTCTCTCTTCCTTCTTCTCAGATTATGGCTGACACAACATACTATTGTAACGCGGGCTATCCGAGAAGAGGATCAAAATTATAAGTTAAGCAAAGGTTAGTTGTGGTAGGAGGTCCTGGGAGCCCAAACTTTCTTATAAGCTACAGAGAAGATCCTCAGATTCTGGTAATATATTCCATTTGCTAAACATGCCAGACGGGGGTGTATATCATCATTAGTGGAGGGGGATGGGGCTTGTTCCAGGATGCCGCAATCATTATGCCAGTGATGGTAATGATCAGGTCTATGGCCTCTCGTCATAGTGGTTGAAGTTTAAGACAGCTCCACCAAACATGCAGGAAAGACCACGGTTGACCACAGTTTCTCCAACAAGCACCGATATGTTAGGGGAAAGGTTGTGGCGTCTACCTGGAACATAATACCATCTAAAATTAATGTATATGCGCCTTCTTTAATTTGGACATTAATTGAGAACACCTTCCTATAAGTCAGACCATTCCTTTGAGTCCAGTGTTTGCCAAAATCTATTTAGCTTTGTGTGGGTTCCTCTTGCCATTACAGATAGGTTGAAGTGCAATATAAAGTGTTGAGAAAATTGATTGTAGAGAAAGAGATTTAATATTGTGGACAGCTGCCTTTTGGAGATGCAGTAACTGATTGGTAGAAGTGTCTTATCTACCGATACTGGTGGAATGGTCCATTCAAAATCCCACTCAAATCCTGTAGGTCAGAGAACTGGGGCAAAACACCTGATTTCAGAAGATTATTGGAGAAGAATCCCAGTTTTAGACCACTTGAGAGGAGGTTAGCACCATAAGGGAATTTAGGGGAAGCAGGAGGGGCAATTTAGAAACCTCGTTAGAGCAGGACCAAATAGCTAAGATTAGCTAAATGACTGGGTGGGATTCGGTCAGGCAGTGTCTTCCGGCTGGGACAGCCATAGGAAGATGTTAATGGTGGAAGTATACAAGTGGCTGACTCCTTGTCAAGCCAAGCTCCCAAAGGGGAGTATCACTGAATGCACTGTGCCTAGTGGGCAGCAAGATAATACTTGTGAAAACTAGAGCTGTCCAGGCCATTTGAACATGGGGGTCTCTGGAGGATATGGGCTTGGATAAGGACCAACAAATATTTTGATGTCCCTAATCGAGACAATGTGACACGAGAAGGGGGCGTGGTCATGCTATGCAGGGGGGGGTGGTTAGTTCACGTTGGCTCGTTCCATGTTCCCCCGAGGGTAGTTGCCAAGTGCTTCAGACTCCTTCCCCTCCCCTAAGAACATCCTTTCCATGCCAGGCGCAGCTACCGCTGGTATACACAGCAATGAAGGGGCACCTATCAATAGGACAAATCTCCCAACTGTACCTGGATCGGGACACATGTCCTGATCGGTGGGATAGCCCTACAATTGGGACTGTTCCATCTAAACTTTGGAGAGTTGGCGGGACCGCCTTCATCTAAGGTGCTGAGTGGCCGATGCCCCCCGTGCTGTAGCCCACATGACTACCATCCAAGACAAAAACGGGATAAAGCTTTTAATGAGTAAGGAAGATAATTGGTGTAGGTGGTTTAGACTACACTGCGGATACCAGCTAACACCACTAAACCAATAGGCGAGGTATACCCGTCACGCCATGTCCTAGCAAGTCCTCGCTCCCAACCTCTCTTGGTTTGTCTTTGACTACCACACATGGGGTTATCTTTTCCATGATGCCGCAGAGCTATCTGGGTGACCTCTTGCCCACTCTCCGGGGCTGGCCACAGTGCTTATATTTGACCTTGTTAGGAAATGCAAAGCAGCCCCCGACCCTTATACCCACTGAAGCCTACTCTACGTAGGGGGAATTCATAGATTGTAAGCTTGCAGGCAGGGTCTTCTTATCTTCTTACCTCTTTGTCTATATTACCCAGTATTGTTTTATCACTGTATCTGTCCCCAATTGTAAAGCGCTACGGAATTTGATGGCAATAGTCATATGAAAATAAAGCAGAAGAATGTCAGTGAGAAGAGGTGCCTGGCAATGACTTACCTGATTGGTTGCCCCAAGTAAGTCTTCTTCTCTTACAGGATTCCCCGGCACTGGTGACAGTGAATCGGAAACAATTTGCTCCCAGCCAATCAGTGGCCAGAACAGTGAGCCAATCGGGGTTCACCTTTGGCCATTTGAAATTTTGCCGTCGCGGCGAGCCAATTGTTGGTCGCCGCATAACGTCTTCACGACCATGCGGCGTCTATGATTTAGCCGTCTCATGTGGCACGAAGCCACTGCAGCGGCGGAGAGAGAACTGCGTGGAGCTCCAGAGAAGAGTCGACGGTGAGATCAAGAAAGAAGCCGGTGGGATCAAGCCAGAAGAGAAGCGGAGAGTTAAAGAAAGAAGTAGGGTGGTATGAAAAGAGAAGAGAGATCAAGGAGAGATCAAGGAAGAAGATGCCGGGGAAGACTCGTCTAGAAGAAGCAGCAGAGGGAAGGCAAAGAGCTTTCACGGTTCCCCCCTGTTGCTAATGAAAGCTACAAGGACAGACTCTTTCTTGTACACTTGGAGCACAAGTGATATCTTTCGGGCAATAGGCCATTAGTCGGTCATCAGTTTAGGCATTAGGATTATATCCATTTTTGGGGGCAAATGCTTTATTTCAGGAATAGCCTGTGGCCTCAGTATAAGTCAGGCTTGGCAGCCTGTGGCACCAGTAACAGGTTTAGAGGCCCATGGGCATATTACTCAGGATTAGCCTGGCACTTGGTCTGCGGAGACCAGCTTGGCACTAGGCCTGGCACAGTAAGGAGGTGTTTTCTCCTTATAGGATCCAGAAATCAGGCCCCCAGTAAAGGTAGGCTTTTGGTATTTGTTATTATACCCGTTTTCTGTATTCTTTGTCTTGGGTGGCACACGTTAGCCTGCTAGACGGCCCTGTGGTTGGGTTGTGTCGCAATTTTCCTGGACGCCAACCCTAGGAGTACAGACGACCATCAAGGGAAGGCCGCTATTATTGATCTCACCGTGATCTCACCGTGAATATCATTGTGCGGTTTCGTCTTTCTCTTGGTGGGCTCCTCACCAGTACATCGGTGAGGACCCCCGAATATCTGTAGTCCTGCAGCCAGGCCCAGAGAGAATTCGAAGTGTCGGCAATAGGAGTAGAGTGCAGGTTCTCTACTTCTGGCCTTCGCCTCGGGCATCCCCTTTCCTTCCACCCCGTGTTTGTCAGACGCTAGGCAACGGAGACGCCACTTCTGGGGATCGCTAGGCGCATGCGAACCTGTTGCCACAGCAACGGGACGCTCTGCCCGCTTCCCTGACGGCAGTCAGCGTGTCTGACCGCCACTCCCTGTCCACCAATGAACACTGTCCACCAATGGACACTGTCCACCAATGAACGCTGTCTTCTCCCTTTTTAAAGATGGCTCTGACACCCTTAGGGTGCCAGAGCAACTAGTTTACCTAGCTTCCGGCGTTCCATGATTCCTGTATATCCAGTTGTTTCCCTGTGTACCGACCTGGCTTCCTTTGACCTCGTTTTGGATTACCCTTCTGCCTTATACCACTCTCTCTGGATTGACCCTTGGCTTGCTGACTACTCTTTGAATTCTGATTCTGTACCTTGTTTGCCCGCACGTTGCCTGACCACAGCCTGTAGGACCACGATTCTCATCACTGCCTCGCGGATAGCTTCCTGGGAGGGCCGCGACCTGCACGTCGCTTTCCGCAAAACCCAAACTTCCTTGCGGGGGTCCCTGGTGAAGACCGGCGGTGTGTTAGACTCCGCGCCTCCTAGTGTTGCAGTGCCAATATCCACAGGTAGCAGTATTCTCATTGTGACAGTATTATTGCATTCCAATATCCGTTGTGGTTGCTCCCGTAGACTGAAGCAGTGTGGGGAGCCGTGCCGAGGGGTTGGTACGAACGGTAGGTGGACCAGTCATGGAGAAGGTAGGAATCCATCTGTGTATCCGTCCTCCCCACAGGCCCTACGTCAGCTCCTAGGGGTAGGTGGTAGAACCCAACAGCAGCTTCACCAATGGAGTTAAGCTTACTACGACATGACCAATTTCATGTTTTTAATAACTTAGAGGGACAGATAAGTTTGCAACAATTTAAGTTCCCCATAGATTGTAAGCTTGCCGGTAGGGCCAGTATTGCTTCACTGAATACAATACAATACTGAATTTACTGGCGCTATAAAAATAAATGTTGATGAAGATTGATGATGATGATGATAATGATGATGATGATGATGAAGTACAGAAATAAAGCAGCCATGTTAGGAAATGTGCTCAGTATGTCATACTTGCCAACTTTTTGTAGATGGCATTCGGGAGCCTCCCGGGGTGAGATAGGCGTGCGGGGAGGCGGGGCTCTGAAAATTGAGTCATAATCGAGTCATGATTGTGACATAATGACGCAAACGCGTCATTTTATAGCGGGGGGGCGGGCTAAATGCAGCGATTCCCAGGTAATCGCTGCATTTTGGACCTAATTCTACCCACTTCACTAGGAAGTGGGCAGATGCAGGAGACTGCCATACACTCCCAGGAGTCCGGGAGACCCACCCAAAATGCGGGAGTCTCCCAGACATTCCGGGAGAGTTGGCAAGTTTGCAGTATGTTCAGCAACATCTGAGGGTGTGTTTGGGATGGGGGTAGAGGGGGGTCTCCTAAAAGTGTGGCCAAATTGAATATCCTGTCGTCCGGCGTTCATACATTGCAAAAGATGGCCTGTATGTGACTTTATATGTACTGTACACCTCTATGTAAAATAAAATGAAATATTTGTGTTTCTCCAGCAGATGGCGCCATCACCTCAGATTTTTACCATCCTTGTTAAGGCTACTTTATATGCATATTAATTAGAGTACTATGGCTGATAATCTGCAGGCGCGCAACTAGACTTATTTATTGTTACCACCCAGAAGATTGTAGTTTTTGTGTTGGATATAATCCACGCTACTTTTGTAGCAATGGTTTGCAGATTATAAATGTATCAACCTCTCTAGAGATTAGCTGAACGTTGCTCTCTACCTCCTTCCCAATATCAAGTATCCTGGATGTATATAATGATCAGTCATCTTTGTATTGTAACGCCCCCTGTGGTATTAAAGTGAAGTGATCATCATCAATTTAGGACTTCAATGGGTGGGTTTATCAAACCTTATAAAACGGAGAAGTGGAGGTGTTGTCCACAGCAACCAATCAGATTCTAGCTCTCGTTTATTCAGTACATTCTAGAACATGATAGCTAGAATCTGATTGGTTGCTGTGGGCAACGCCTCCACTTTTCATTTTTAGAAAGTTTGATTAATCTACCCCCATAGTTATGAGTGTAATAATCATGCTAATGTGGAGGCTGCCGTGTAGAAGAATCTGAGAATGGAAGAGTGACCATCCCACCATAATGGAGTGCCAGCTCTTCAGCCAAGTGATACGCTACAACCTGCGAGATGATAACGAGATGTGAAGTGGTCCTAACTGCAAAATAACTCACTGCAACAAAGTGATTAGTGCCGGAGAGGGGAACGATAAGATACCAGACGCCAATTCCCTTCACGGGTCTGAAGGGGGAACTATTGCTATTTCTGTCTACGGGTTTTGGCTCTCACAGGATCTAGCTGCACCCATCAAAATAAACTGTGTTTCTAAATACAAATTGAATATGAATTGGAATAAATATATTTATATGAGAAACTATGGGGAATATTTTGACCGCAGTCTCTTTAGTGAATTCCTCCCTCCTGCCCTCTTATCAGACGGTTCTATTTCCAGAAGGTGACAGAAGCCAACAATAGCTTTGTGTTTAACACTAACCATTTCCTGACTACAGCGTGTCTCTATCGCTCCGAGACTCTCAACACATTCATATCCATTGTTGTCACGTCCAAGTGACTGAAGGGGTGGAGCCTTAAAGGACACTCCCATAATAACATTATTTTTGTGGTAATTATACTCCCTCCAGCTAGAACCATGAGGGTTAACAGGGGCAAACGCAGGATTTGTAGAGGGGGGGTTTCCACACCACGCCGCCAGTGGGTGTGACCAGCATGCATGGGGGCGTGGCTATAACTTTAGACAGTGCTTGGCTCCTCTCCAACTCTTCCTATCCCTATAATATACATGGGCAATGCTGCGTGTACTACTGTTAGGTGCACGCAGCTCTCCCTTTTCAAGCAGAGCGGTATGAAGCGGTGGCAGGGTCTAGCCACCTCAATTATACAGTGCCCCAGGCTTGGAGGGGGTTTCCAGGCACTAGGAACCCCCCCCCCCCTCATTTTGTCTATGGATAAGCTGCAGCCCCAGTGGTTTGGGAGACAAATCTGAAAATGGCGCTTCAGCGGACATAACAACTCAGAGGATCGAAAAAGAAATTAATGTTTGCCAGGTCAGCTGACCGACCTTGGCCGTCCAATCAGCTGCGTCGATCACCTGCTACTGCGGAGCTAAAGATTGATCTCATTAACCCCAATGTCGAATAGATCATCAATGCAAGTGTTTTTCTTTTTTGATGTACAAGAAAATAAAAAATGACTGAAGAATTTCATGGTCGGTATTCTGTAGACCAGTAAGTTAATATTTGTTCAACCGAGAAAATGGCTGCCTCTACTTGGTGTAGACATAAGTACTGTTTTACCCCACATCGCTCTGAAAATTTCTAATGGCAACTGCGACCTGCATAGGCAAACCGAGGGAAGGGGGGGGGGGGTTTCTAGTGCCTGGAAACCCCCCTCCAAGCCTGGGTCACTGTATAATTGATGTGGCCGGACCCTGCTAGCGCTTCACACGGCTCTGCTTGAAAAGGGAGAGCTGCCTGCACCTAACAGTAGTGCACACAGCATTGCCCATGTATATTATGGGGATAGGAAGAGTTGGAGAGCAGCCAAGCACGGTCTAAAATTATAGCCAAGCCCCCATGCATGCTGGTCAACCTGTCAATCATCCGGTGGTAGTAACTTCAACTAACTGGAATCCACCTGAGCATTTGAATTGAAGAATGGGGGTGGGGGTCGGGGCCAACCTCTGTATGCCTGTGCTTTGCTTATGATTTCTTATGTATGACAATCTCACCATTTGGCGTAGTGCATCTTTTTCAAGTTTTTTTTAACGAGCAATGGTTATTGAAATTCGAACAAGACATTTAAACTTTTCTCTCTAGAGTTAACCGTAGATTACTGTACATCAATAAAACTTTCCACTGGAGCGTTCCAGATGATATCATGTTGTCCAGGGTTGAATTTAATGATTAAATAACAATCGGGGCTTCGAAGATGGGCAACAGTGGATACACCTCAGCGGTTCAGGAGTCCATACTAAAGGCACATAACTACCTTAATATTCATTTCACTAGAATTTTTATATTCAGGGAGGGTGTGTAAGAGGCAACAGGGGGGCAATTGCCACCCTTTCTTTATGCTAGCTCCACGAGCCAACCCTGCTGCTCGAAGCACCATGAACAATATTCAATTTGGCAACATATATAGGCAGCCAAATTGGGTGAGGTCCAGCCTTCTGGTCCATACAGCTTAGTGAACAAATCACTTCCCGGATGACTGGGGATGGTTAGTGGGGTTAGAAAAAGACATTAGCCACAGGTCAAAAATGGTCACCTCCAGCCATCTTCCTTTGCCAACATGGCTCGATCGATCAGATTGTTATTAGCCACACCGGGCATCCTTCATTGTTTCATGTTGCAGTCAACAATGCATAATTACAGTACTTGTGTGTCCTATTTTCTCCACCTCTCCCCTCCATCTCTGTAACGTGGCTTCCTCTGGCCTCTGAGGAAACATTCACTCTTATATTGGGGCTAATGTGATGGAGGTATTAATGTTATGTGGGCTATTAATGTTATGTGCTGGCTATTTTTCTAAATGTTGCGGATGTTGTTGGTCTTTTTTTAAATGCGGTGGCTACTAATGTAATATGGGGTTGGTGAGGCTATTAATATATTACAATGGGGATATTATTGCAATGTTTTGATCGGATGGGGGAACAAGTATCTTGTCTAGGGCCCCATGAGGTCTCTGACTGGGTGGTATGATACACCGTAACTTTGCAAATATTACATTAGGGTTTTAGGAGTGTAGAAAGCTGAGCTGTGAGTCCCACAATTCTGTTGGCTGTAGGGACAAGGGTCATTAGACAAGCAGGTCAGCCTCTGGGCAGGATGATCTCATCCCACGGTTCTGGTCCAGTGTCCGGCATGAGCTCATTTCAGATAGTGTTCATTCCCCCTGCTTGATGAATGCGCTGTGTCTGGGAGGAAGTCTGCCCAGAGATTCTGCTAGAATTACTTTCATTTCTCAATCGCTTCAACAGCCCCGGCTTAATCATCTCCACTTTCACTCATCCGCCCCCCCCCAGTAAGCCACAGACATGCACAGAGAAAGGTACCCTGGAGCCCAGCCATGACACCGGACTAACCCCTTGCATACCGCACTTATCGCTGGCAGCTAAAGAGTTACAAAAGCAATTTGGCGAAAACAAAGATAAAATCGCTTAACTCCCCTCCCTCACCTTCCATTATTTCCATATAGTGATAAACCTAAAAACTTGCTCTATATCCCCCCTAATCTGTTGTTAGATCATAACACTCAACACTCCACACCGATACTATGGGGTCTATTTAAGAAGGGATCTATTTGCTATTTAACAGAGGGTTAACGTTCAGAGATTTCTCCTGCCTTAAACCCATTACCGAGGCTAACTGATGTCCTCTATGGGTACAGCAGCACTAGCCAATTTATTAAAACTTCCCTCTACGTCTTTTCTGGCTCCTCTGGGTCTCCGAGTGCAGCCCAGCATGGTAAATTACAGCGGTAATGCATTATGTGTCGCTGCGATTTGCAGTGATACGTATATTCTTTCCCTGGCGCCCCCGTAGTCATCGTTGGTTCCCCTGGGGAATAAAATTAAACACACCCCTTTCCCCATTGGAAGTCAATGTGTGTTTTATTATGTAAATGAACTTGAAGGTACCCTACGAGCTTCTGTAGACAAGCTGCCCGTCTGTGTCAGCAACGATGCAGCGCAGTACTGCGCCACGCCGCGCTGCGCTGTCAGCCTGTCACTGACACTGAGGAACAGACGCAAAGAGACTGGCAACTCCCTCCTCTGCCTGCTGCCCTCCACAGTGCCTAAGTGGTGGGTGCCTGAGGGAGAGATCTGCCTAGGGCACCTAGTACCATTCCGCTGACCCTGCTTGCCTTCCCTTGTGCAGGGCTTCCGAGGAAAGCCCTGCTGGAGTAACACTTACCTTGTAGTAAGAATAAGCCCACCTTGGCTTGGAAATCTAGACAGGTTGAAATGCCTTCTCTACTTCCATTTTTTAAACCAAAAAGTATGTGGAAGGGAGAACGGCTAAGCACTAATCATGCAGATGTCATTATACGGGTGCTTGACAACTTCAGAGTAGTCCAAGGGGTAAATTTATTAATCTGCGGGTTTGGAAAAGTGGAGATGTTGCCTATGGCAACCAATCAGATTCTAGGGCCTGATTCATTAAGGCTCTTTACCATACTTACCTACTTTCTCCTTGCTTTTTCCGGGAGATGGGCATGTCTGGAGGGCGGTAGGTGGCGGGGCGTGGCAAATCGTGGCATTTTTGGCCCCACCACCTATAACGGAAATGCCAATTTGTCGCGGGGGCAGGGCCAAAATGACGCGATTCACCGCAAATCGCGTCATTTTGGGTGCCAGGTGCGGGATGCTGGGGAAACTTGCCAGCTCTCTTAGGAGTCCATGAGACTGACCCGAATTTTGGGAGTCTCCCGGACATTCCAGGAGAATTAGCAAGTATGATCTTAACTTGAGAAACTTATTTCAGTCTCCTTGACAAAACCATGTTACAATGCAAGGGGTGCAAATTAGTATTCTGTTTTGCACATAAGTTAAATACTGACTGTTTTTTCATGTAGCACACAGATACTTGATAGCTTATTTGTACACTGAAATTTAAAGTTGATATTTGTGTACTACATGAAAAACAGTCAGTATTTAACTTATGTGCAAAACAGAATACTAATTTGCACCCCTTGCATTGTAACATGGTTTTGTCCAGGAGACTGAAATAAGAAGTTTCTTAAGTTAAGATTGTTGATGAATCAGGCCCCAGGTTATCATTTATTTAGTACATTCTATATAATGACAACTAGAATCTGATTGGTTGCTATAGGCAACATCTCCACTTTTCCAAACCCACAGCTTGATAACTTTACCCCCGGGTGTGTTGCTGTCACTCGTAATAGGTGATAACAGTGTTACCCGAGCAGGTGTAGGTCATTTCTGACAGGGGGAAAAATAAAAATAATAATTTAGAATTTAGTGGTCATTAAGCAGGACACTGGTTGTGGAAAAACAGGACTCCCAAATGCAGGTGTAAGCAAGCTTCCGCCATCTTTAATTGGCATTTATAAGTCACAGATAGATGGAAAAAACAGTGTGCTGGGACTTGTAGTTCCACAAGAGGTGGCCAGCCACGGGTTGTCTTTGCCTGCATATTGCTGTAGCTTGATTTTAAGTCTAGTGCGATATTGTTATTGCTTTGGGCTTGCCACAGGGCTAGCTACCCATCCCATAATTATAAGCCACAGGCTGCCCTGCCTGTGAAAGAGTTAAAGTCACGTCGGACAGGGTACAATGACTGTGTCATTGACTCAGATTCCGGCGTTTCCTGTTAACGAGACGTTATATTTTCAGATGCTGACAATCCGGGGAAGAATTCTAGTGCTATATTTGCCAGGGACAGCGCACTCTCCGTATTACAGTTGCTGAATAAACTCAGCAGACGTGAATCTTATCTGGTCTAGAATAGAGAACTATTTCTGATCCAGCCATGAGGAATACGGATTATTATAGATCGTACGAGTCGGTTCTCCAGCTGCTATCATCACCAGTATCCACTGACCATTACTAGACAACACAACGGGGTTAACGGCAAATAGTCCCGATCAGTCACAGAACCGCAATCAGGAGTTTGGCTATGTGAGCCAACCCAAGCCAGTTGCCTCAGGCAGCAAATTTTGTGGGGCGCCAAAATAAAGGAAACGAATTGACAAAATACATATTTACTTATACAAAAGACTAAGGTCCTGAGTCATTAAGGAAAACAAGGCAAATATCGATGCGGGAGAATCGTCTGCTCTCCCGGGATTCCGGGAGACCTATCCGGAATTTGAGAGTCTCCCAGACATTCCGGGAGAGTTGGCATGTGTGATGTGGGCAGCACGGTGGCGAAGTGGTAGCACTTCTGCCTCACAGCGCTGGGGTCATGAGTTCAATTCCCGACCATGGCCTTATCTGTGTGGAGTTTGTATGTTCTCCCTGTGTTTGCGTGGGTTTCCTCCGGGTGCTCCGGTTTCCTCCCACACTCCAAAAACATACTAGTAGGTTAATTGGTTGCTATCAAAATTGACCCTAGTCTCTACCTGTCTGACTGTATGTGTGTGAGTGCGTGTCTATATCAGGGAATTTAGACTGTAAGCTCCAATGGGGCAGGGACAGATGTGAATGAGTTCTCTGTACAGCGCTGCGGAATCAGTGGCGCTATATAAATAAATGATGATGATGATGATGATTGAAATCCCTCCTGGATTGTGGGGGTATCTCATCAGGGACCCACAGTCTAAATACTCCTGGGGACCGTAATAAAAGGTGGGTCCTTCACCTCAGAGTCCCAGCACCAACATTTATTACAAAATTGCATCGATGGCCTGAAGCTGCTTGAGGGCGGGGCTCAGGGAATCGCATTACTTTGGCCCAACCCCTGCGGTAAAATTGCGCCATTGCATCGATCCGATCTTTGGTTTATATAGGTGCAAAATTTCTTTTAAGTATAGTATCAAAAGTCCCTGGAACCTTAACTGCGATCAATGTGTTTCGCTACGAGGTGTCCCTGCTTGATTTACGGTTGTAGGTTTTAATTCTTTTCACAATGTTCAATTGTCCTTATCATGTTATAATACAATAGGTCTTAGAAATCTATAATGCATGTTCTCCGATTGACAATTTATAGGGTAATGCCATCGGGGTTAGACGTTACAGAGGTTTTCGGTGGGCCATACGTCTATAAATTATAGATCAACCATGCTGTGGTTTGCAGGGAACATCACCCCACCCCCAGCAGCTGAGCAGGAGTTACTGAGAGGGGTGTGTAGGGAGGATCTGTCATACCAATAAGTCTCAGAAGACTATGTGACAGCTGCACTCTGCTAAAATGATCTCTACAAACAGGAAACCCGCAGGCCCCCGGGGTCATTGTGACTGAACGCACGCTGTGATATTGTCCTGCAAAAATCCTTATCCAGTGAGATAATGTATATGGCGTTAAAACATTCTATATAGAGGCAGCTTCATGCCTCAAGCCTCATGCCTCAGAGATGTCACTGGTTCCAAGTGAATTGATTGGCTGCTTCCTCATCTATAATGACTCTGCCCACAAAATTATTTTTAAATGATAATTGCAGGCGTCTCTTTGCTTTGCTGGGCGCAGAGGGGGTCGTGATGGACGCTCGTTCCTGAGATTACGTTCAAACAGGACGCAGTGCGGAGTATGTAATACCTTGATGCTGGGTGCACAAATGTCCTGTAACCCATAGCAACCATTCGGATTTATTCCTAGTGCCGAAAAGGAAAGCTAACATCTGATTTGGTTGCTCAGGGTGACAAGGTAGCGTTGCCCATAGCAACCAATCAGATTTCTCTAAGTTTCAGAAAATAAAATTAAACATCTGATCGGTTGCTATGGGCAACACCATTCATCTTTTTTCATTGGCATTACCACTAATGTTCCAATTGTGCCTTCCTATTGGTTATAGACTTAAAAATTGTAAGTAATAGTTTTGGGGTTTTTTTTAAGACATGCAGTTATGCCTTTTACTTTTCTTAATTGTGGGCGATATTTCACATTGCATAGGACATATTTTATATCCCTAATAAAGACCACTTGAAAACTATCCGAAGAAGCGCCGACAAACACCCAATTTTGCCAGAGATAGGGTTTTTCCCTAATTAATAAATAGGTCTTGCAGTCTCTTCCCTATCCTCTCCCAACCTTCCTCTGCCTATACCGGTAATAGCCACAGCAGATGAGAGGCGTGGGTCACACTCAGAGGTTTAAACACAAAGGACCCCTGATGTTTTCGGACCACCTGCGACGAGGAGGAAGCTAAACGCTGAAGGAAGAGGAAGAAGCAAGGTCTCCTTCTTCTATGCTTCCTCTGTAATCTCGGTGACTCAGCGGCACAGATGTACAGTGGTATGAACAGAGCCGATTCCCACCGCTAGGTCATTATCAGTTTTACGTTGACAGACTCACTGTAGGTCTACGTTGCGGATTACCTAAACAGGCTGATTCTGGGTGTTGTACGGCGTGAACAGGGACATTCCACATGGAAATGTATTGATTTCTGAGACAGTACGTCATGTTTGGGTTTTGTAACTTCGCTAGAGGAAATCCCAAGTAGGCGTATGTGTGGAGGGGATGTGTTTTGGCAACTGTCTGGAGACAGGTAATCTCATGTTAGTAAGACCTTTTCATGGCTGAGTGACCAACACGTCTGTTGAGCGCGAAAGTACGGGAGAGGGTAATTAGACTGGCTGGTAGACTTCCTACGTGTGTAAGACTCAGGTCACAAATTAATGTGAATTTTGCAAATTAAAATGAGTTAAAAGCAAGATTATAGAAAATGTTATATCCTGATGGTAGACATTCAATATAAAACCTCAGACATTGTGGTGCCCTTAGCAGCAAGGTAAAAAGATGTTAAACCCCTGTTTGGTGATTTATGTGCAGTTTGCATGAAGCACTTGGATTGGTTAGAGGGGCAGGAGGCTGGACTGTTTGACCATGTAATGTATTATATTATACAAACTGTACTCTCTGGAGATCAATAGTACCACAAACTAGTGTGACTGTTCTTATTAGGACACTTGAGCTAATAAACATCACTGCTTCAAGATCCTGCTTTGACGCCTACTTACCTATGCTGTAATTCCTGTGACCTACAGATTAGACCCATCTATCCAGCTGTTCTGAGGTTGGGACCCAACATCTAAAAACAATGCTCTGCCTGCTGCATGCTGCTCTGGCCAGTGTGGTAGTCCAGGGGTACCATCCACAGCAACCCTGATCTAAAAGAAGAGGTGAGGGGTACCAGCCCACGTGCCCAGCGAGGGGGTACACTAGCAGCAAAAGTTACCCAGAAGGAACCTGTTCTAGGTGCCGACGAAGGAACCTTGTGGTGGCAGCATTATATACTGGGAAAGGGGATCCAGACAGGTTAGGGCATACTTTCCAACTTATGGCAACTTATGGAGCTGCCGAGGGAAGGTGGGCATGCAGGGGGCAGGGCTCCCAAAAAATCGTATCATTTTGGCCCCGCCCCCGTGACGTAATGACACAAATGCGTCATTTTACACCAGGGGGCGAGGCCAAATGCGGAATCGCTGAGTTTTTGGAACTAATTCTGCCCACTTCACTAGGAAGTGGGCAGATGCGGGAGACTGCCATACTCTCCCGGGAGTCCGTGAGTCTCCTGGACATTCCGGGAGAGTTGGCAAGTATGAGTAAGGCGGGGGGTTCCGGGTTCAAATTAGGCCCAGGGGTCTCTAACTATCCCACTGCTAGGACTGGTAGCATTACTGAGGCACGTCGCCCTTTGGCCACAAAATGGCTGATCCACCGTGCGTTTGTGATGGACAACCTTGGCCCATGTGAACACTGTCCCAGTTTCCTGTCAAATAAAAAGTATCATGGCCTAAGACGATTTGCTTGCCGTGGTCTCCGGACAATGATAGGAACGGGGGAGGGGGGGATGGGCCGGTATTCAATCTTACATGAGTCATCTCTTTAAACGAGACTGAAAAAATAATCCTCTGAATAAGCACAATGCTCCTGTTTCAATCTTTAGCAGTGGGACTAAGGGACCATCCGCAAGTGAGAGACAGGGCCGAGAGGAGGGAGGGCTAGTGTAGTGATGTCAGCTCTCTCGTTCACACTTGGCTGAATGGTTCATTAAGAGCATTTCTCTGGGAGGGAGTCCGCTATAGAACAAGCTTTGTATGTACAGAATGGATATTGAACAGAACTAGGGATCTGAGACGTTTCAGTCAAGGGAAACCGGCCGGCCAGATCTCCTCATAGGAACACAAGCGACTAGTATGAATAGGCCAAGAAAGACATACATTTAAAGGCATTTGTGCGTTTCTATAAAAATATATAATGATGTCAATTCTACATTTTAGGTGGGAGACACCGACATGCATGCAGTATTTTAGGCAAGAGCAATTTCTAAAATTGTAAAATGTTCTTTATCAATAAAGTTCTATAACGGGCAAGTCGGTAAAATAATGTGGTAGCTATATCTAATAGTGCCCTGTCTTCACTTACTTTACTTATTCTATAACTTATCGTATTTAAAGCTAGGTAATGCTATCTTATCAGGGGCAAACGCAGGATTTGCAGAGGTGGGGTTCCACTCCACGCCGCCGGTGGGCGTGACCAGCATGCATGGGGGCGTTGCTATAATTTTAGACAGTGCTTGGCTGCTCTCCACCTCTCCCTATCCCTATAATATACATGGACAATGCTGCATGCACTACTGTTAGGTGCACACAGCTCTCTCTTTTCAAGCAGAGCCGTGTGAAGCGGGGGCAGGGTCCAGCCACCTCAATTATACAGTGCCCCAGGCTTGGAGGGGGGGGGGGTTCCAGGCACTAGGTAACCCTCCTCGGTTTGCCTATGCTTATATGGGTGGAGCTTGCTTGTTGGGTACTTATAGTCAGACTGACTGTGACTCTATTCGCTGTTAACAGGTGACACGTGAGGTACGCAAATTCACACCCTGCCACAGGATGTTTTCTGGGGCAGGTAGTTGACGTCACAGTTTCATCCACCTTGGGCCCCCAAGAGTATTGCGTCCTCTCTCGTGAGTCCAGGTGCCCTCCCCCTTCCTAATTTGGGAGTAGAAATGCTCAATAATTTGTTTGGAAATTTGACCGGTTTGATGGCCACGGACATATTCAGGTTACAATCTTCAATAGACCCCGATTTGAATGTGCAGCTTTAAATTTGCGTCTCGTTTCGTCGTTAACAGGTCACGTTCGAGGCTAGCCATTTGGTTCACTATTCGTGGATCACGCTAAAATGAGTATTCTTAATTATTTTCTTATTATGAAACATTATTTAAATTATACTTTTGAAAAAACTTTTTTTTAACCTCTGACAATGAACATTGCAGTGTTCGACGTGTACCCTTGATCTAAAATTAAAAAAATTCCAGCAAATTTTGCACCGTTTTTTGAAAAAAACTGGGTCGATAAACAATTTGCGGCTGGTTCAAGCATCTTTACATGGGAGCCTCACAGACCGGGAACTATGCTTAAAAGTTCATTCTGCTATTCATTTTTAACGCTCCCTTCATTCATCTTCCATTTTTCTCCTAAGATACGGCCATTTTGACTTATAGATCTTGTGAGAGTAAGGGGACATTGTATCTATGTTCATTTCATGTCCAATTTTACACTTTGTACTGTTTTATTACACTGGTATTTAGAAATGTCCTTCCCCATAAAAAATGGGCGAGTGACAAAGACGTTTTCCTATAATACAATACTGGACGGGTGGACGTCCAATGGGCTGCAACCTCCTTTTATACGGCTACAGACATGTGACATTTGTTGATGCTTGCTGATTGGCTTGTGCGTGTTACGTGCACTGCGATTGGCCTGTTTCTGTAGCGGAGTTTATTTATCCGGCTGATTTTAGGTGATGTTAATTTGCATCTTTACTCCACCCCAAACAATTCCTTCCTTGGCAGTAGAGTCCCAATATCCCATGTAGAAAGGACAATGGCTCAATGAATTTGGGACGTGGCTTGAACATATCAGGTAATCTTGTCCCTATTTTAATTCATGATTATAGTAACAGCAAATACTGCAATAACATGAAATATACCAATTAGCAAATGAAGATTTATTTGTTTCGTACTATATATATACGTATATATATATGAAATATTAATATATCATGTCGATTTCCGCCCCCCAGTGTTTGCATCTCTCTTCCTCTGTTTGTTTCACATCATAAATCAAGTCGTCTTTTCCTGGCCACCGTCCAGCGTTTCCCCAGAATGCTGCAAATATTGCATAAACACAGCACTTCCTGTATCACATTCCCTGTCAAAAAAAAGGTCTTTATCTGAAATGTTCATTTTGCTTTCGCTTTTTAACCTATTCCCTGACAGTGAAACTCGTGACTGATTTTATGTTGAATGCCCTGTCGAAAAGCAAAGTTGACCCACAGTCTTCCCTGCCCCCAGTCCAGGATGACATCATCACGTACATGCCTAAATTTCACCTTGTCATACCTCGCTTCCAGGAGGAGGACAAGACTGGGATGCAGGCTTAAAGGTTTTGATCAAAATATGAACTAATACCTCATGTTTTCCTTTTGCTAGACACACACAGATATGTAGTGTTAAGGATAAGCGCACACACATACAATATGGGATATACCGAGAGCGGGCTTATTGCCAAGCAGCTGGTACCATATATAATGTGGGATATACCGAGCATTGGCTTGTTTTTCCTCTGGTTTTGTTTCAAAATATTGCCTTATTGTCATAGCAGCTGTCCATCAAGCCTATTTAAGGCACATTTGGGTGTGGCTCACAAGCCAGCCCTTGCTAGATATAAACCCCTATACCTGGGAGGTGAGTGCATCTGATTTTAACTATACATTAATGGTGTTAAAAGCATATAGGTCTGTAGGACCTGCATATAATGAGGTTCCCTTGACGCTGGGATGCAGGCTTAAATGTTTTGATGAAAATATGAACTAATACTTATTGTTTTCATTTTGATAGATACACACAGATATGCAGTATAAAGGATAATCGCTGACAACTGTCTTTTTGTTTTGGAGGACAAGGCAAGGTATGACAATAAGATATGGGTGGGATTGGGTGATGCCATTCTTGTCATCAAGGAGACGGGGCAAGGCGTATGATGGAGGTAAATTCGTCGTCAGACTCATGCCCCTTCCCAATCAGTGTTCACCAAGATGGATGAGGCTTGATCTGTGTTATCTCGGCACGTCCTTGTCACCCTGCAGACAGGTAAGCGCCCTACCTGGAGAATTTCCCACCATACTGGAAGTCCACAAGGCAGAGGCAGAACTAGCAAGCCCACAGCTTGCTAGTTCCTCGTGCAGCGGGCCCCAGTACATCCAGGGGCCCCTGTGCACAGCACCTGCTGCACCAATGATAGTTCCGCCACTGTCAAGAGGTCCTACCCTAATTCAGAATTCCCGACATTTATGGAAGAGTAGGCGCTATGCGACATCGCTAAGATCCAGATGTTAATGATGATGCGGGACTGTCCATCAATGGTCTTGGTATAGAATCACGAAGTGGTCTCTCATCATCAGGAGTCAGGGGTCTGTTTAGAAAAATCCCTATTGCCGATGGAAATGTAACAGCTCAAGTCAGACCCAACGGGGGAGTGTGACTGGATGTACGGAAACGACCACCGACCACCAAAGAACGAACCCTGGATTATATAGTGGCCACCAGGGAACGAGAACTACGTTATAGACTGGCCACCAGGGAATGAGCTCTATAGATACACTTGAACACCAGGAACTGGGCAATGAATTTTGCAAAAGGCCACTAGAGAGACCTTGTCTTTTCATTGACCACTTGGCCACCAACGTATACGTTAGTGCAGTGGTTCCCAAACTGTGTGCCTTGGCTCACTGGGGTGCCGTGGCGATCTCACAGGGGGGCATTGGCCAGGGCTGTTTGTAAGCAAGGCAGGGGACTTCTTGGTAAATATTTTGGCTTAGGGGTGCCTTGACATAATTATGGAGACCCTAAGGGTGCCTAGAACTGAGAAAGTTTGGGATCCACGGCATTAGTGCAGTCGGCCACCATGGAATTGGGTCTGCATTGTACCCTGGGCACACGGCCACAAACAACTTGGCTCTGTATTATACACTAGACCACCATAAATGGGCTCTGTGTTGTAAACTTGGTCACCAGAGACTGGGTTGTATATAAGCCACCAAACATGGGATCTGTATTGTGCACTAGGCCACAAGTTCTACACACCCATATTGTGGGACTCCTGGGATAAGACCCCCAAAACATTATTAGTCTGTGTGCAGGAGGGGAGGGGGGGGGGGGTAAAACATCCCTCACAAACTGGAACAGCCCTTTTACTCTCTAATAAACCCACAAGTGGATGGGCTAGCAGCAGTAGTATATACAATACACATCCTGAAAGGGAAACTTCACTCTCTACCACGTCTCTTCTGTTAACCCCTAGGGCTAGATTTACTAAGCTGCGGGTTTGAAAAAGTGGGGATGTTGCCTATAGCAACCAATCAGATCTCAACTTTCATTTATTTAGTACTATCTACAAAATGACAGCTAGAATCTGATTGGTTGCTATAGGCAACATCCCCACTTTTTCAAACCCGCAGCTTAGTAAATCTAGCCCCAAGTCCTTGCACTGGCTACCACAATATTAAGACAATATTTTGCAAATACCGGACATCGTGTCAAGCAAGTTGGGCGTATTACCTTAGTTTTATAAAGGTATTTTGACACCCCCATCATCAGTGTTCGAGAATCTTGACCTCCCTTAATGGAAAAATGTTCTGCATGATGCATTATTGAACCGTAATGTGTTTTCCTAAATACTTTGTCTTCATTGCACTTAAAAAGATAATTACAAGTCATTATTCTGTTTTTGTCTGGTTGGGCAGTGCCAGTCCCAAACCACTAACGAAGGGGGCATCAGTCTCTCAATGACTGTGTCGGGTGCCAATTACTCATCCAAAACAATTCACGGTAGCCTAGGGCTGGAAGTCTGTGAATACCGCACTCCGAGCATCCAGTAATACTAACAAACACTATGTTTTGCTGAATAAAAGCATCTTTTGTAAACCAATCAGGAAGGTTAAAAGTGGAGGTCTAATTACAGTGACCCCTACGGTCTCCGACAGAGAGTCCATAGTTAGAGCAAACTTTTATTATCTCATCTCCATGCATCATACTACATGAAACAGCAGGCAGGACGGTAACAGTCAGCGTGACCTCTCGTGCGTCCGGCTAATAATAGCAAAGAATAAACCAAGCTCCATTGTTAGGACTCAGTGATGATTCTCAAATCAAGCTCACTTCTCCTTATATAGGAGGTTGGACTGTTTCTGCGGAACTGTAACTTCACTAAAATTCATTGGTAACTATAAGAAATTACAGAGAAAGCAGAAAGTCATCCATTATGAAAAACAGTAAAAAACAAACAAAAGACAGACATATAATAAAATAGTAAATGAAAAAAAAACAATATAATACAAAATAACCTGTCCTCACTAACACATCACTCAGGAGATGAGTGATGTGTTAGTGAGGACAGGGCTGCATGTGACAGGGGCAGTGACATAATGTGAGGAGGGGAATGGAGGCAGCAGGAAGCCACAGACTGAGAGTTATATAGTGGAAGGAGCAGGGTCCCCCAGCAGCACAGAGTATATCAGGAGATGAGTGATGGGTTAGTGAGGACAGGGCTGCCTGTGACTGGGGCAGTGACATGATGTGAGGAGGGGAATGGAGGCAGCAGGAAGCCACAGACTGAGAGTTATATAGTGGAAGGAGCAGGGTCCCCCAGCAGCACAGAGTATATCAGGAGATGAGTTATGTGTTAGTGAGGACAGGGCTGCATGTGACAGGGGCAGTGACATGATGTAAGGAGGGAAATGGAGGCAGCAGGAAGCCACAGACTGAGAGTTATATAGTGGAAGGAGCAGGGTCCCCAGCAGCACAGAGTATATCAGGAGATGAGTTATGTGTTAGTGAGGACAGGGCTGCATGTGACAGGGGCAGTGACATGATGTAAGGAGGGAAATGGAGGCAGCAGGAAGCCACAGACTGAGAGTTATATAGTGGGAGGAGCAGGGTCCCCCAGCATCATAGAGTATATCAGGAGATGAGTGATGTGCTACTGAGGACAGGGCTGCATGTGACAGGGGTAGTGACATGATGTGAGGAGGGTCCCCCAGCAGCATAGATTAGTGAGGCTCCAGTCACACTGATGCAGAAAGATTGTGAGGCAAAACCCTATTCTATATAAAACTAATTTTATACATTCAACGTGTTTAGTTGTCCTGTGATTGAACGACAGACAGAAGCTTATCAGCTTCCCTGCAGCACTAGCTGTTTTGAGAATGCAGTAATATTGTTTCAACAAAGTAAAAAAAAAGTAGTTGCTTTCTGCCCCTCTACTGTAGTGATTGGAAAGAGGAGGAGGAGGGGGGGAGGGGGAATTCCCAAAATTCTTTTCAAACATGCTTGATACATATTGGTTGACACCTCCAGCTTACAAATAGTTAGGTTACAAATACCGTTTAAGTCTACCAGCCACCTAGGCACAGAGGAGGCAGCGATTTTGTGAATAAATACCTTGTTTTAAAAAAATAAATAATAATAGTAATAATAATGAGGTTTTAAGTGCAGAGTGTACACAATAGATTTTCTGGCTGGACTTCTGCATGGAATTTGCAGTAAGTGGCCTCTTATACCGGGGATCAATGAACCCGGGGCTCAGTTGTCTGCTCTGTTGACAAATGCTGGAGTTCTCCGACTCCGTCCTGAGACCGCAGCCCGGGCCGGGCTGAGTCCCGTCTGTCATGTGCTGGCTTCCGCTGTTGTCTGTAACAGCTGGGTCTCCAGTACTCGCAACAGCTGCGGGAACCCAACCCTTACCATTAGCTATGGTGGCGTACGTCTTATAACCGCCCCCCCAGCCCAGAATCCAGTCAATATCACACAAATGCTTCGAGGGAATGTTAATAAGGCGGCTTTTTTAAAGCAGATTGAATTACACTTTCTGCGGGGGGGGGGGGGGGGGGGGATCAGCCAGGCTTTGCGAGGCATATGGTAGCGTGAAATCATAGGCATTAAACTGTATATTGATTTATTTATTTTTTTCTGATTGACCGCACATCTGTCTTGTAAGGAGAGGATGACCTTATGGCCCTATCTGTGTGTAGATTCAGCCTTCCTTCCACGTAGACTGCAGCGAATTGATTTGAATTGGGATTTGCCTTGAAAAATAAGTTTGTATCGGATCTTCCACCAACACACAGCTGCAGGCTAAACAGATAACTGAACAGACAATATAATATGCTACAAGTATTTCGTTTTTTATTGAAGCCTGAGGAGCGTGTTCCAAATCTCCCAGTGCAGTGGTGGGGTCTTTGGACTCTTCCCTAAAGGGTCCCATTTCTCCCCACCCCACTGGAGTCAAAAGGCCCCAGAGAGACACAAGGGTCTTCAAGCCGCCCTTTGCCAAAACTAGGGAGGGCCCCTTGACACCAACGAGCTCTGCAGCCAAAAGACCCCTTAGAATCTTGCATGTTACAGCTCTATAATCATACTTGCAAACTTTTTCCTCATTGGCTTCAGGGAGATCCCGGGGGAGGTGGGTGTACGGGGGCGGGGCTTGACGAATCACATCATTTTGGCACGCCCCTTAAACTATTGGCACAATTTTGGCAGCAGGGGGGTGGGGCTAAGATGGCACAATATTTGCACCACTAATCCCCCCCCCCACCCTTATCTATTGCGGGGGCGAGAACTGGGAGGTTGCCCTGCTCTCCCGGGTGGTCTCCCAGAAATGCGGGAGTCTCCCGGACATTCCGGGACAGTAGGCAACTATATGTTAAAGAAAAGCAGATAATGAATCTCTAGAGACTGAAGTGTCTTTTACAGTTCTGTCTCCATTACTGAAGTCATGTTGTCTTATCTGTCAGTCTTAAATCTTGGTCTCCATGAAAATGGCCACCTCCATAGGCATCAATACATGGACATAGGACACAATTTCTGAACTGTGTCATCATGCCACAGATGGCGAAGCCAACCACGTCTTGTACTGGCTCAGCATCAGGGAGAATGCCAGACTCTTCAGGGAGCGAGGGAGATCACCCCTATTTCAGGGAGTCTCCCTGACATTCAGGGAGAGATGGCAAGTATGTCTATAATTTCTTCTATTTTCACCTTTGAACATGAAGTTAGCCATCTTCTGGGCAATTCCGAATATACATGCGTAGTAATCAGAGGGTGACCATCCAAAGTACTGGCAGGAGCATGCTCAGTGAGCTCCTAAGAAACATCATGTGACATCACCAAGCTGTAGGAAGTCTGTCAGACTCCTGATTGGACCTGAAAGATCACATGAGTCTAGTGTATTAGAGACTTCTTCCCGCAGGACCGCTCGCTCCAACTGCTGCTTTAAACAAAGTCTAAGGGGTAAATTTATCTAGCTGCAGGTTTGAAAAGTGGAGACTTTGCCTACAGCAACCAATCAGATTCTAGTTATCATTTATTTAGTAAATTCTACAAAATGACAGCTAGAATCTGATTGGCTGCTATAGGCAACATCTCCACTTTCAAACCCACCGGAAACTCTCAACTTGATCAATTTAATAGACTATTTTAACAATTATAAAAATGTATTATATGTATGTTTTGCATTAAGAGATCTCTTTAACAAGCACGATTCAGAAGATTCCTATGGCTGCTTAGCGCAGTTAAATCTCCAATTTAACAAATAACATTTCGCCAGCAGCAAGAGGCACCTAACCGCTTCCCAAGCCAGCACAGGTTCCTTCTGCACATTTGCTGGTTCACATGTGCCAAAATTAAAATAATAAAATTAAGGGGAAAAAACGTTTAAAACCCCCCCCCCAAAAAAGCGAAAAAAACAAACTTGGTTTTACTAACGAAAAATTCTTTATTTAAAATAAAAAACAAAACTTTTTTTCAGAAATAGGAGGACAACAGCCAGGAGCAAACGCAGGATTTGTAGAGGGGGGTTTCCACACCACACCGCCAGTGGGCGTGACCAGCATGCATGGGGGCGTGGCTATAATTTTAGACAGTGCTTGGCTGCTCTCCAACTCTTCCTATCCCCATAATATACATGGGCAATGCTGCGTGCACTACTGTTAGGTGCAGCTCTCCCTTTTCAAGCAGAGACGTTTGAAGCGGAGGCAGGGTCCAGCCACCTCATTTAAACAGTGCTCCAGACTTGGAGGGGGATTTCCATGCACTAGGAAACCCCCCTCAGTTTGCCTATGAACAGCGGTACTTCTAAATATGCTTTGCAATTTTGGACATGAGGAAGCTTTGTCGGAGAACCCCGGTGAAGATCACAGATGAAAAAATTACTTATCACCACCATTTATGAAAACAAAATCTCCAAGATACCATGGTGCTTCTCAGCCATACTGACCCATTATTGTTACGCCCCTTTTGCAGGTAAGTATTTAAAATTCAAATAGGGGTCATTATCACCAAGTTTTGCCAAGTTCTAAAAACAGTGCCATGATGGGAATTGTAGTTCTCCAAGATAGTATCTTGAGTGACGTGCTCTCATGTCTCAACCACATGGCATTATATCCCTGGAAATCAGTTTAAAACGTTGGCAGCAATGTAGGATTGTTTTCATGCTTCACCCCCCCCCCCCCCCACCCTCCTGTTGAGCATTGTCACTACCCCTGTAATCCCCCTCTCCCTTTCATACTTGCCTATGAGCTTGTTACGTTGTAGGACACTGTCCCTTTAATAACGCCAAACTTATTTTGTTTGGTAACGTTCCAGGCCTTTATTCAGACTTTCATTTAGCTGTGATACATTACTCAGCCCTTTCAGTTCCGCTGCTTGTGGGATCTGTCACAATTAGCTTATTACTGATAGTCTCCCAGACAATGCTAATATCTGGATAACTCGTTAGACAGTGAAATATTGAATCCTCGTTCTTAAAGGGCAGAAAAATCCTATAGAGAATACAATGAACGTCTACAGTATTTTTAGAACTTTGGTTACTTTTCCTATTGTTTCCTTACAAGGAGCTGGAGTTTGGGAGTGAGGTCATTGGACTGAAGTCATCTACTTGGCAGGGGGGAGTTTGTGTGGTTTTCATAGAATCCTCCAGTATCTGCTCCCTGCCCAAAGGAAACAAAGCACTTAATTGTCTGTATGGCTTCCAAATTCCTGCTGATACGGAGACATTGTTTTTTCTCCAGTCCTTAAAGAGGCAGAGCGTTTTGCAGTTCAGCGGTTAATAATCTACTAGTTGCGGGTCTGTAACAGAATAAGGTGCAAAATATGGTATGGTGCATTATATTGTGTCTATAATCTATATACAGTTTCTATTTGTTTTATTAAATTAGGTTATTGGTATAGAACGATTTATATGCCTATTTGCCTTTGGACAGCACTGATTGTAGAGGTTGCCAAGGAGAGTCAGTATTTAACGACCTTTCTGGCAGTTGCAGTGTTTTTCTGAGCTTTAAGCAGGTGATTTCAGGCAGACGTTCTTTTTCAGGTAGCGGGAGTTACTCCATTAAGTCCAGTCCCCAGCATTATCATTTTTTGCGTGTAGATACCCTGAAAGCCTAACATTTTGCGAGGTAGTCTCTTAGGTGCTGGACTAGGAAACGCAAGGTCCACCGAAAAATCCGGCTAATGGGTAGCCAAGGCAAAGAAAGTTAATTATTATATAGTTATATAGTTTATGCAGCTTATATATTTTTATATTATAATGCATCACAGTCTACAATAGAAACTTTTGTGATTATTCATTTTGTTCTATCATAAGATAATAAAGTGCATAGTTTGGGTTTAATTAATATGCTATACGGTCTAATTTAGGTTTTGAGCCCACCGGTATATCATCTGGTAAGGAGTCCTCATTATGGACCAGTGTTTGACTTTGTATCAATTGACATAGGATGAAATATAAAGGGACACCCCTATATAAGCACTCAGGGGGCTAATACATCTCATACTTTGGATGATGAACCCCTTACAACCATACTTGCCTCATTTTCTTCCCTGCAGATGTGGAAAAGAAGAGGTGGGCGGGGCCTAATGACGCATTTCATCATGAAGCAGGTGAGGCCCCGCCCATCTCAGTGAAATGCACACGGCAGGGGCGGGATAAAACAATTCTTACTGAGGTGGGCGGAGCTTGATGATACGGTTCACGTATGCCTAATGAAGAGCGACATGGCTAGCGGCGAACGGCACTCTCTCTGTGCATTAACTTATAAATACTGTCCCTTGAAATAAGTCGCTGTTCACTAAAGTGCGTTGCTAACTTCCTTGTTGCACATTTAACTGGCAGACGTTCACTCAACCACAGTCATGCCGAAGCGCGTTTCGCTGTAAGCTTTCTCAAGACATAGATCTCTATATCAGCATTTCAAATCACTTTCTAAATAACTCTTTTTGATTTTCTCTCTATCTAGAATGTTTTTATAATGTGCCGATAAATCTTATACATATTATTTCTGGTAACAGTTACGTTATAATTTTTTTTAGAAAACTTAACTAAAATTAAGGTTTTAGATAAATAGAAGGTGCATCTTGTAAAATGGATTTGACCCTTGGAAACCGTCCTACCTCAAACATCCCTGCCCCCCTCCTCGAACTCTGCCCTGCCCCACCCCCTGTTTTTAACCTTGGGTGTGGGATTGGCACCTTCTGCTCCTGTCAGGCTGGGAATATGGCGCAGGGCTATTACATCATAGCCCTGCGACCAGTCCTTCACTATATCTCCCAGCTGTCCCGCTGATCCGCCCGTGGACATGGTTGTCCCGTGAGTGGGAATGTTGGGGAAAGGGAGTAATGCCATGGGCAACCTAGCGCTTTGCAGAACTAGACGTTACCAAGCCCCTGGCAGGGCCGTAACCAGAGCTGTGCGACAAAGGTGACCGCCCAGGGCGCAATGCTGAATGGGGGGCGCAATTTCGGAATATTTTAGGTTAATTTGGTTAAAATTGAGGGCTAGGGGGGCGGCATTTGTCTTTCTTATTATCCTCCAGACCTATTACTAGCCACTGACGCAGCTCGAATGTTATCACACAATAGACATAGACTGTGCCAACACTTCACTCGTCTGACCTCCCTGCACCGCTGTGAAAACAGCTACATACAATCCTCCAGTCTACAAGAGGTTAAACCAGCAATAATTCCGCCAATTGTGCCGTAAGGAGATAAGCCCTGATAGGTGTTTTTGGAAACGAAAAACATTTTCGCTATCAAGACTGAGAAAACATTACTCAAGTTAAATGACCGGGCGATGATATCGGGCTTTAATATTACCTTAAAAGGGCAATT
The DNA here is from genome assembly GCF_038048845.1 of Mixophyes fleayi. Classification (NCBI taxonomy): domain Eukaryota; kingdom Metazoa; phylum Chordata; class Amphibia; order Anura; family Limnodynastidae; genus Mixophyes; species Mixophyes fleayi. Next base: position 74,918,547 of record NC_134413.1, read on the forward strand.
TCTCTGTACAGCTGCCAGTGATTCCTGCAATAAAGGAATACGGGACTTGGCTGCCACCTCTTCTCATATCGCTGGACTGAGCAGTTGGTTTAAGCCGTATATATATCAAAAATGTATTTATTTATATCAGGCTAATCTGTGATTCAGATACAGACAGGCACTGAGAGTGACAACACCGACTTATGTGACTGGCCAATTAGTATTCGCTCATTCTTCAAGTAACATTCAACAAAGCCTTTATATTAAAGGGGAAAAAGTGTTCTGTAAATAATAGGTTTAACCCTGTTAGGTGATAAAGGGTTAACACAGACTGTTTTAAGTTCCCTAATATAGACACACACACACAGAGAGAGACAGACTAGGGTCAATTTTTGATAGCAGCCAATTAACCTACCAGTATGTTTTTGGAGTGTGGGAGGAAACCGGAGCACCCGGAGGAAACCCACGCAAACACGGGGAGAACATACAAACTCCACACAGATAAGGCCATGATCGGGAATCGAACGCATGACCCCAGTGCTGTGAGGCAGAAGTGCTAACCACTAAGCCACTGTGACGGAGAGACTTATCTAAACGCTAGAGCCTAAGTTAGGTGCAACTCCACATCAATCTGTTAAAATGTCAGTGTAGAGACTCATTTTTGGGTGCCATTCACAAAGACTGTGCAGGCCATACCTTCCAAACTGGACGGCAACAAAAACATGATAATATTTACCCATGTGGCGGTCTTCCCAGCCCCTCCCACAACCCATCCAGCCAATCCCTGATCTACCAAGCCATGACCGTATTTGACTGCAGCTTACGAACCCAAATTGCCCACTCCTTTTCGTAGGCTGCCGTTTGGAACTATCCATTTAAAATTGGGATTATTGGAGGTTAGTCTATAAAGAAAGATTTGTTTTTCGCTGCCTTTGGAAGTGACAACAGATACACTCAGACCTGTGCTTTTGTCTGCTCACAAAATTGACACTAGCGTGTGCGTTATGGAGTTTAGACTGTAAGCTCCAGTGGTGCAGGGGCTGATTGGAATGACGAATATTCTCCGTATAGCGCTTCCCTTCTCATTGTAGCATGTGCGGACAAATTAAGTATGGGATGTATAAACTTCCATCGCATTGTAAGCATAGAACATCACTTTATTAAAAGACTTGACACGAATAATGATGAAATTGGGTGCAGTTTAAGTGGATCGAGGGACTTCGCTTAATTCGCTCCATTTTCCACATTGTTAATTTTGGCAGTGATATCATCATCATCATCATTTATTTATATAGCGCCACTAATTCCGGAGCGCTGTACAGAGAACGCACTCACATCAGTCCCTGCCCCATTTGAGTTTACATTTTTAAATTCCCTAATATAGACACACAGACACACACAGAGACAGAGAGGGAGACAGACCGACAGAGAGAGAGAGACTAGGGTCAATTTTGTTAGCAGCCAATTAACCTACCAGTATGTTTTTGGAGTGTGGGAGGAAACCGGAGCACCCGAAGGAAACCCACGCAAACACAGGGAGAACATACAAACTCCAATCAGATAAGGTTGTGGTAGGGAATCGAACTCATGACCACATTGCTGTGAGGCAGAAGTGCTAACCACTAGGCCACTGTGCTGCGAATGTTCACTACGGGATTATCGGGACAAAACCATAGGGGTTGATTTGCTGGGTGCAAGGTTGCAGAGCTTGAACATATCACAGACTGGATAAACTTAAGCTCTTGATCCTAAAGTAGCGAAATGCAGAGTTTGTCTATGGGAAAAGTGCAACACTTAAGATATCGGCCCGTGCAAACCAAAAATAAACCCTATCCCTGGGAACAGGGATATTCACCCCTTGATAAATATGCCCCTAAGCCTCTTTCTGTTCCACCAGGATCTTACAGACGTGGATGAGGTGATTCACACAAGCGGCACTAACAGACACCCTTCATTTCATTACTTCTTATATCTATACTCTGCTCCGAAATCACTGGGTATGTGTAAGTGACGGCAGCTCGTCTGTGAAAATTTTGGATCCGTAATCATGTTAATTGCTGATTACAGAGCGAGGCGGTTTCTCCTTCAGGAAATTAAAACATGAAGCTGACGACTGAGGCTGAGCATGCAGGCTTTTAATTATTAATAACAGCATCTATTTTCCTTTAAAATGAACCAACCTCATAATGTGATCTAGCAAACTTAAAGGAAGGCTTTATCCGGATAACAGTGTTAAAAAATGAAAAGGGATGGTAGGCCACGCACTGGATGAGATCAAGCCACACTTTTAGCTGTGGCCACATCCAATGCGTAGGTCCTGCCCCCTTTCATGGACTGTTGGGGGCAGTGGTTGGCATAATTTCCTCCATGACAGATATCCGCTGTATATTTTCCTGGACACCCCTTTATGTCTGTTTTTTATATAACACCCATCATCTATGTTGAGGAAAATGGGGGTTAAGAAACTTACGGGGGCAAAGGCTGGTGCTCAGAACTAGTCTTCAGTACCGTGACACTGCCCTCGGCTCTGTGTCACTGTTGAACAATTAGAAGACATAGGCTGGTATATTGTGTAGGACACACAGGTTGGTATATTGTGTAGGACACACAGGCTGGTATATTGTGTAGGACACACAGACTGGTATATTATGTAGGACACACGTTCTGGTATATTCTGTGGGACACACAGACTGGTATATTGTGTAGGACACACAGACTGGTATATTGTGTAGGACACACAGACTGGTATATTGTGTAGGACACACAGGTTGGTATATTATGTGGGACACACAGGTTGGTATATTATGTGGGACACATAGACTGGTATATTGTGTAGGACACACAGGCTGGTATATTGTGTAGGACACACAGACTGGTATATTGTGTAGGACACACAGGCTGGTATATTGTGTAGGACACACAGACTGGTATATTGTGTAGGACACACTGACTGGTATCTTGTGTAGGACACACTGACTGGTATCTTGTGTAGGACACACAGACTGGTATATTGTGTAGGACCAGGGCCGGATTTACCATTAGTCAACCTAGGCAATTGCCTAGGGCCCAGCGGTCCCCAGAGGGCCCTCCCAGGGCTAGCAGTGAGACCAACCTTTAAAAATGGGCCACTACTTATAGGCCAGTGCTATGTGCTTGCACCCCCAGGCTAAAGTCTTCCAGCCAGCCCCTGAATAGGGGTATATGTTATGCTAAAAAACTATAGTGCTATGGATTTTTTCAGGGAGGGGGCCCCAAACCAGTATCTTGCCTAGGGCCCCATGTGGTCTAAATCCGGCTCTGTGTAGGACACACAGACTGGTATATCGTGTAGGACACACAGATTGGTATATCGTGTAGGACACACAGATTGGTATATCGTGTAGGACACACAGGTTGGTATATCGTGTAGGACACACAGGCTGGAATATTGTGTAGGGCACACAGGCTGGTATATTGTGTAGGGCACACAGGCTGGTATATTGTGTAGGGCACACAGGCTGGTATATTGTGTAGGGCACACAGGCTGGTATACTGTGTAGAGCACACAGGCTGGTATATTGTGTAGGACACACAGGCTGGTATATTGTGTAGGGCACACAGGCTGGTATATTGTGTAGGACACACAGGCTGGTATATTGTGTAGGGCACACAGGCTGGTATATTGTGTAGGGCACACAGGCTGGTATATTGTGTAGGGCACACAGGCTGTTATATCCTTTTGGAGATATAGGCTGGTATACTGTGTAGAGCACACAGGCTGGTATATTGTGTAGAGCACACAGGCTGGTATATTGTGTAGGGCACACAGGCTGGTATACTGTGTAGAGCACACAGGCTGGTATATTGTGTAGGACACACAGGCTGGTATATTGTGTAGGGCACACAGGCTGGTATATTGTGTAGGACACACAGGCTGGTATATTGTGTAGGGCACACAGGCTGGTATATTGTGTAGGACACACAGGCTGGTATATTGTGTAGGGCACACAGGCTGGTATATTGTGTAGGGCACACAGGCTGGTATACTGTGTAGGGCACACAGGCTGGTATACTGTGTAGAGCACACAGGCTGTTATATCCTTTTGGAGATATAGGCTGGTATGTTGTGTAGGGTATTGTAAGCTTCTTATTTGGTCTATATAATATTTTGGGTTATTATATGCCACTATGCTAGTATGTTGTAAAATACATTAACGTACTGTATATTACCGTAAGCAAATACAGATGCCCAATTTTGCGTAGCCACAAGCGCCACTTTGCAGGAGACCCCCCCAAAATATATTTACTTGTTCTCCCAACCATATAGCTGGCCCCTAAAATTCAGAGAAATGTGTCTCTGTCTGCAGCTATGTGCGGAGTCACCTGCCCGAGTGCCCTTGGAAAGTAAATGTTAAGGTTGGCAGCTATTAAGTATCCTGCTGATGGAGGAAAGGAACTACAAAGGGTACAGTCAGTATATGTTGTCCATCGGGGAGGGAGGTTCTCTGTAACTCTGCACTCTGTAATGCCAATCTTATTATAGACCCTTTCAAGGAAACTGTAAGTCACGTCAGTGCTCAGTGTGTCAGGTACTTGTGTATCTGTCAGGGAAGGTGTTATAGATACTATAATGTATGGTCTGTGTGGCTTCAGAGTAACGCTGGGTCTTTACAAAGATTATTTTACTTCTCTTGCCTAAATTACACACATAGTATTTTTTGCCCTCATCCATTTCTGACACCTAAGGCTGGGTACACACTACAGGTCAGTTATAGGGCCGATCACACGATAAACAACCGTCAGGTCTGATATCCCATTAGTGTGTACGCTCCAACGATCATGTTTTATCGTTTCCAAAGCTCGTTTGACTTTATAACCGGACTAAAAATCTCCATAAACGATGGAACGATGTCGTTCCTATCCTGCAGTGTGTACGCACTCAGGACCGGCAGTGCCCATAGATCTCTATGCAGTGTGCAGGGTCACCATCTTCTCAGCCGATGGTTATGACAGATGAAGAGCACAGATCTAAAGGTAAATGGTGTAAAACGTGTATAGTGTGTACACAGGAATCGGCTGCTGATCGGGACTATCAGTCCTTGGTAAAATCGTTAACGATAGCGGGAGAAATTTTCTGTCGTGTGTACCCAGCCTAACTTGCAGCCCCAAATTGGTCCAATCCAATACAGTTAGGGCTAGATTTACTAAACTGCGGGTTTGGAAAAGCGGAGATGTTGCCTATAGCAACCAATCAGATTCTAGCATTCATTTGTTTAGTGCCTTCTACAAAATAACAGCTAGAATCTGATTGGTTGCTAAGTCCGGGCTTCTAGTTTCAGTACAAGTCGGCTAACGCATGGAGAGATTGACACCAGAATGGCCGGCCAAGCGGCTATATCGCCGGGGAGCTGAGCTCAGCTTTCACCGTGACATGTTTTTGATAAATTGTCTGATAGATTTTTTTATCACTAAACAGCAATAGGAAATGTCCTTAGCGGAGGGGTCTTGATAAATTCACCCCCTTAGGTTCAATAAACAGAATCTGATATATAAATGGCTGCAGAGCTTAAGACCCAGTCCAGTACTTACATGTCGGTTGTGCGTAAGATTGCCAACTTTTAATTGTCCCCTCCCAAAGGGAATATGAAGTATAGGTGTGGAGGGTAGGCGGAGCTCCACGAATCGTGTCCTTTTGGCTCCTCCCTAGGATGCAATGCCGCTCCGGCTCCGTGTCGTCGTGGGGGAGGGGCAATATGTTGACATTCCAGACGAGTCGCACCATTGATGTTCCCATCTCGCCCACTTCCCAATGAAGTGTTCAGGCTGCAGGAGAATGGCCCTAGTCTCCCCCCGGCATATGTGAGTCTCCCGGAAATTCCTGGAGACTGGGCAAGTACGGATAATGCTTAATACTCTTTGTGATCAAGCTCCTATTCTACTAGATTTCTGAATTGAATAATACACCCTGCGCATTTGATGCCTTACACCGCTGGTTATAATGATTTGAACGCATCTATGGCTGCAGACTGGAGTTGGGGCCCCATCACTACCACTCTACTTAGGGCCCCATTTGATCTAAATCTAGCTCCGTTTCCCAAGTTTAATTCTGCAAACTAACTCATAGACCCCTCCATGGCCCAAAGACTCAATACAAACTTACTGAATAGTCAGTGCAGTGTAAAAGTGGATGTCAGATACACTTTAGCCGTATGAACTCTCGGGTATAAAGTAAAACCAATATTTAAACATTCCAGAGCGGTGAGGAGTGACAGCTACATGGGGGCTGCTACGCAAGAGCTAGTGAAGAACATACAAGTGTACGTTGGTTCTTCACCTGGATAAATGTGTGTTTATATCATTATGTTATATGCAAATATTCAGCAGCGCTGTGAGAAACACAGAGTTGTGTGTTTCACAATAAAGACTTACTATTGACATCCAAATCCCTAAACACTAGAGCAAGCCTGGCTTGTGCATAGCTGGCGCCATTTGCCAATGTTACTTCAATCATAGAGGTGATTTACTTGTGGAAAAACTGTGTAGAAGCGTTACATCTAATATGTAACACTGTACTCTATGGTGGCTCAGTGGTTAGCACTTCTGCCTCACAGCACTGGGGTCATGAGTTCGATTCCCGACCATGGCCTTATATGTGTGGAGTTTGTATGTTCTCCCCGTGTTTGCATGGGTTTCCTCCGGGTGCTCTGGTTTCCTCCCACACTCCAAAAACATACTGGTAGGTTAATGGGCTGCTATCAAAATTGACCTTAGTCTCTGTCTGTGTCTGTATGTATGTTAGGGAATTTAGACTGTAAGCTCCAATGGGGCAGGGACTGATGTGAGTGAGTTCTCTGTACAGCGCTGCGGAATTAGTGGCGCTATATAAATAAATGGTGATGATGATGATGTACGCTGGGGTACAACAGACACCAACAATACGTACAGATTGTTTTCCAGTTTATTTTATATACATCCCATTCAGCTCATTTTAATATCGTGGGCTACACTACAAAATCTTGTTCTAACTAAATCGCAGATTATCTGGTGCACCATTGCAGGAAATCACACAAAGACAGGGAGAACATACAAACTCCACACAGATAGCGCCCTGGTTGGAATCGAACGCAGGACCGCTGCACCATGAGACAGCAATGTTCCCCACTGTGCCACCCTGCTGCCCTAGCGCTGCAATTTGATGCTCGTTTAAGCTTAGGATGGATGCAATTGTTTGAGGGTTATCATTGCAAGATGTAGCGTTGCACACATCTACGTTTGCACCTGAAGAGGCGTGACGGGGGGCAGAAAGGGACGTTATAACAAAGACGGAGGACACTAAGGCCGTGTTTGTGGAATTACGCTTCTGATTGGCTGATTGGGTTTCACCTCTGAAGCATGCTTGCCAACTCTCCCGGAATGTCCGGGAGACTCCCGGATTCCCGGTGGGTCTCCCGGGAGAGTATGGCAGCCTCCCGCATCTGCCTTCTTCCTAGTGAAGAGGGCATGATGGGACCCTCCAAGACGCGATTCGCTGCGAATTGCATCATTTTGGCTCAACCTCCCCCCTCGGCAAGATAACGCTTTGTGTCATTTCAACTAGAGATGTTCACTGACCCCGTGTTCTGGTTTTGGTTTTGGATCTGGATTAACTCCATGTTTTGGTTTTGGTTTTGGCAAAACCACCCTTGCGTGTTCTGGTTTTGGTTTTGGATCCCAATTTTTTTCTAAAATCCCTATTTATTTTTTTTAAAATCACATATTTTTGCTTTTTTTCCGCCTACATTATTATTAACCTCAATAACACTAATTTCAAGTCATTTGCAGTCAATTTTGACCACCGCACAGGTCACAATATTATTTTCATACACTTTCAAACAAAGACTGCAGATTTAAAAGACTAAGTCTGCCAGACCTATTATTTGTATTTCAGCAATGACAATTAGCAATGGAGCTCTCCTCTTTGTGTGTAACCTATATAACACACTACAATGTGACTGCAGGTTTAGAAGACCAAGCCTGCCAGATCTTTTATTTCTATTTCAGCAATGACAATTAGCAATGGAGCAATGGAGCTCTCCTGAATGTCACTGGAGACTATGAAGAACACTGCTACCCCTCCTCTTTCTATTCTACCTATGACGCTGCCCAACTCCACTAGAGACTGCCAAGAACTGTGCTACCCCTTCTGTGTCCCTCTGTGAAATGGCGCTGGATCACCGTGGAGGGCGGTACTTATAGAATCCAAAACTCACGAGATCCGATGACGTAACAATGACGTTTTGCCTCGTTTTCAATTCCGAGGGCGCGCAAAAGTACCGAGCCGGCTCGGCACTCGGATCTGCTAAGTTCGGGTGTGTTCGGTTCTCGGAGGAACCAAGCCTGAGCATCTCTAGTTTCAACACGGGGCTGACCACCAAAATTATACGCTTTGCCTCGCTCCATCCCCTTCCGTCCTCACAATTTACCTCTGGCAGCCGAAGAGTAAAATGTTGGTAATTATGGGTAACTTCAAAGTTAATCATGGAGAGTCTTCACTTACAAATCTGTGTCCATCTTTGAAGATAGTTGAATGAAAGACACAGCTTTAATATATTGTGAAAGTTAAACAGAAGTAATGGTAATAGTTTCACTAGTAAAATAAGTTTGGCATTGCTGGTACCATTACAGGCATCAGGGAACTTTCTAAATTGGGCAGAACGGCAGTACCCATTTAAACAGTATTCAGTATTATAGTATAGGTTATTGAATGACACCCAAAACTGGAAACTGTTCTTCTGGTGTTTTTGTTGCTTTTCGCTTACAAATTCCTCTTTTATGTATTTCTGTAACATCCTAAGCATATCTTGCGCTGCTAAAGAGATGACGGAAACATTTCAGATTTTGCAGAAATGCTAATTCTTTGAAATAAACACGATACACAATATGCCATGTATGTGAAAATGAATAAAATGGTCCAAACTGTTCAGCGGGATATTCACCTGGTTGCGCGGAATTTTGCACGTTTCTCAGGCGGAATTTGGCCTTATGAGTTACGTACAAATCCAACCATCATTTTTGTTCCTCTTGGACTTCCCCCTTAGTATACCCCAATCACACCACGGAGGAGAATAAATTGCACCGTTGTCATTCCGGACCAATATTTAGACTGCATATTCATCATCAGCATCACCATTTATTTATATAGCGCCACTGATTCCGCAGCGCTGTACAGAGAACTCACTCACATCAGTCCCTGCCCCATTAGAGCTTACAGTCTAAATTCCCTAACATACACAGACAGACCGAGAGACTAGGATCAATTTTGATAGCAGCCAATTAACCTACCAGTATGTTTTTGGAGTGTGGGAGGAAACCGGAGCACCCGGAGGAAACCCACGCAAACACGGGGAGAACATACAAACTCCACACAGATAAGGCCATGGTCGGGAATTGAACTCATGACCCCAGTGCTGGGAGGCAGAAGTGCTAACCACTAAGCCACCGTTTACGCTAATGTGCTGAGTCAAATGCATCATAAGATCCCGGCAGGTCAGCACCAGTATTATGACTCCAGTTTACGGCAGGCAAATGACAGACTGTTATGTCCCACTTATTTATCCATTTGTTTTATGTGCAACCAAAGCTTTTGCTATCAGGTATCGATGAAACAGCCAATCACTGGCGGTTCCCTAGTGCCGTAGACATTCATCATAATCATCATCACCTGCTATTTGCACCTGTCCATGACTACCTGCAAATAATACGGCTTTCTCCAACGTATATATGCGTCTCGATCTGCGTCCAATCACAATTGCCCAAGCGATGACTAGGCTCATACGCGTGCGCACATTCTGGTCATGCGCAAGATACGCCATGCAAATCGGTTTAGTGCTCACTCTTCTTCAGCCCCACAGTACGTAATGTCATCCGGGAAAACGGCGAAGCAGAAGAAATTTAACATGTCCTTTTCTGCCGCCTCTTCCGCCGCCAAATCCTATAAGTTTGAAATCCCATCCAATTTTGGTCATCTCCGCGCTCCCAAGCTACAAAACAACCCTGTCGCCCACCGGGGGAAGCGCAGCAGTGCGATGGCTGTTGTTTACTCTTATTTCAGTTATTACGCACAAAGGGACTAGGAAAACATGTTTATCCAAGTGCCATCACTGGTTCAGCTTGAGACAAGCCCCCCAAACCTCTCCAGCGTGAAGTATGCCCTTTTTTGGCCCAGAAAGCAGAAAGAAAGCTGTGTATTCCAGCTAATGTTTATGGCACCGCAGTACGTGTGCTGCAAACTGATCTGTTTGGGAGGACAATGACTCCCATTTATCCAGATGCCCATGGAACAAGACTTATGGCTCAGCAATCTCCAGCACAAAACAATGTTTGAGTATTCTAAGGGAGGCGGAGGGGTTTGATGCTAAAAAAAAAATAACATTCCATTATGATTGCAGCAGGCCTGCGTTGGTACCTCGCATTAGGAAAAGCAGGATCTCAAATAAAGAGCATTTTATATTATTTTCATTGATGCATTTCCCTCATCACTCTCAGCTGTCGTTTTACAGACCACTGAGAAAGCACGAAGCAGAACGTTAAGCCTAACTCACTTTCTATAACAGATTCTCAAGACATTATATTTTTTGCTGAGCCTAATTGAAAATTCATCATATACTTCAGGAATTCATTGGCACTGGACTGCACTGCGGCCATTTTGTATAATAGAATTGTATTATGATCATGTCCAGTGGTCAGGTCATGTTGGAGGTGTAGTGTCCTATGTCTGTATAGAGTGTAATAGAATTGTATTATGATTATGTCCAGTGGTCAGGTCATGTTGGGGGTGTAGTGTCCTATGTCTGTATATAGTGTAATAGAATTTTGTTATGATCATGTCCAGTGGTCAGGTCATGTTGGGGGTGTAGTGTTCTATGTCTGTATAGAGTGTAATAGAATTGTATTATGGTCATGTCCAGTGGTCAGGTCATGTTGGAGGTGTAGTGTCCTATGTCTGTATAGAGTGTAATAGAATTGTATTATGATCATGTCCAGTGGTCAGGTCATGTTGGAGGTGTAGTGTCCTATGTCTGTATACAGTGTAATAGAATTGTATTATGATCATGTCCAGTGGTCAGGTCATGTTGGGGGTGTAGTGTCCTATGCCTGTATAGAGTGTAATAGAATTGCATTATGATCATGTCCAGTGGTCAGGTCATGTTGGAGGTGTAGTGTCCTATGTCTGTATATAGTGTAATAGAATTGTGTTATGATCATGTCCAGTGGTCAGGTCATGTTGGGGGTGTAGTGTCCTATGTCTGTATACAGTGTAATAGAATTGTATTATGATCATGTCCAGTGGTCAGGTCATGTTGGGGGTGTAGTGTCCTATGTCTGTATACAGTGTAATAGAATTGTATTATGATCATGTCCAGTGGTCAGGTCATGTTGGGGGTGTAGTGTCCTATGTCTGTATACAGTGTAATAGAATTGTATTATGATCATGTCCAGTGGTCAGGTCATGTTGGGGGTGTAGTGTCCTATGTCTGTATACAGTGTAATAGAATTGTATTATGATCATGTCCAGTGGTCAGGTCATGTTGGGGGTGTAGTGTCCTATGTCTGTATACAGTGTAATAGAATTGTATTATGATCATGTCCAGTGGTCAGGTCATGTTGGAGGTGCAGTGTCCTATGTCTGTATACAGTGTAATAGAATTGTATTATGGTCATGTCCAGTGGTCAGGTCATGTTGGGGGTGTAGTGTCCTATGTCTGTATACAGTGTAATAGAATTGTATTATGATCATGTCCAGTGGTCAGGTCATGTTGGAGGTGTAGTGTCCTATGTCTGTATACAGTGTAATAGAATTGTGTTATGATCATGTCCAGTGGTCAGGTCATGTTGGGGGTGTAGTGTCCTATGTCTGTATACAGTGTAATAGAATTGTGTTATGATCATGTCCAGTGGTCAGGTCATGTTGGGGGTGTAGTGTCCTATGTCTGTATACAGTGTAACAGAATTGTATTATGATCATGTCCAGTGGTCAGGTCATGTTGGAGGTGTAGTGTCCTATGTCTGTATACAGTGTAATAGAGTTGTATTATGATCATGTCCAGTGGTCAGGTCATGTTGGAGGTGTAGTGTCCTATGTCTGTATAGAGTGTAATAGAATTGTGTTATGATCATGTCCAGTGGTCAGGTCAGGTTGGGGGTGTAGTGTCCTATGTCTGTATACAGTGTAATAGAATTGTATTATGATCATGTCCAGTGGTCAGGTCATGTTGGAGGTGTAGTGTCCTATGTCTGTATACAGTGTAATAGAATTGTATTATGATCATGTCCAGTGGTCAGGTCATGTTGGGGGTGCAGTGTCCTATGTCTGTATACAGTGTAACAGAATTGTATTATGATCATGTCCAGTGGTCAGGTCATGTTGGAGGTGTAGTGTCCTATGTCTGTATATAGTGTAATAGAATTGTATTATGATCATGTCCAGTGGTCAGGTCATGTTGGGGATGTAGTGTCCTATGTCTGTATACAGTGTAATAGAATTGTATTATGATCATGTCCAGTGGTCAGGTCATGTTGGAGGTGTAGTGTCCTATGTCTGTATAGAGTGTAATAGAATTGTATTATGATCATGTCCAGTGGTCAGGTCATGTTGGGGGTGTAGTGTCCTATGTCTGTATACAGTGTAATAGAATTGTATTATGATCATGTCCAGTGGTCAGGTCATGTTGGAGGTGTAGTGTCCTATGTCTGTATACAGTGTAATAGAATTGTGTTATGATCATGTCCAGTGGTCAGGTCATGTTGGGGGTGTAGTGTCCTATGTCTGTATACAGTGTAATAGAATTGTGTTATGATCATGTCCAGTGGTCAGGTCATGTTGGGGGTGTAGTGTCCTATGTCTGTATACAGTGTAACAGAATTGTATTATGATCATGTCCAGTGGTCAGGTCATGTTGGAGGTGTAGTGTCCTATGTCTGTATACAGTGTAATAGAGTTGTATTATGATCATGTCCAGTGGTCAGGTCATGTTGGAGGTGTAGTGTCCTATGTCTGTATAGAGTGTAATAGAATTGTGTTATGATCATGTCCAGTGGTCAGGTCAGGTTGGGGGTGTAGTGTCCTATGTCTGTATACAGTGTAATAGAATTGTATTATGATCATGTCCAGTGGTCAGGTCATGTTGGAGGTGTAGTGTCCTATGTCTGTATACAGTGTAATAGAATTGTATTATGATCATGTCCAGTGGTCAGGTCATGTTGGGGGTGCAGTGTCCTATGTCTGTATACAGTGTAACAGAATTGTATTATGATCATGTCCAGTGGTCAGGTCATGTTGGAGGTGTAGTGTCCTATGTCTGTATATAGTGTAATAGAATTGTATTATGATCATGTCCAGTGGTCAGGTCATGTTGGGGATGTAGTGTCCTATGTCTGTATACAGTGTAATAGAATTGTATTATGATCATGTCCAGTGGTCAGGTCATGTTGGAGGTGTAGTGTCCTATGTCTGTATAGAGTGTAATAGAATTGTATTATGATCATGTCCAGTGGTCAGGTCATGTTGGGGGTGTAGTGTCCTATGTCTGTATACAGTGTAATAGAATTGTATTATGGTCATGTCCAGTGGTCAGGTCATGTTGGAGGTGTAGTGTCCTATGTCTGTATAGAGTGTAATAGAATTGTATTATGATCATGTCCAGTGGTCAGGTCATGTTGGGGGTGTAGTGTCCTATGTCTGTATAGAGTGTAATAGAATTGTATTATGATCATGTCCAGTGGTCAGGTCATGTTGGGGGTGTAGTGTCCTATGTCTGTATACAGTGTAATAGAATTATATTATGATCATGTCCAGTGGTCAGGTCATGTTGGGGGTGTAGTGTCCTATGTCTGTATAGAGTGTAATAGAATTGTATTATGATCATGTCCAGTGGTCAGGTCATGTTGGGGGTGTAGTGTCCTATGTCTGTATACAGTGTAATAGAATTGTATTATGATCATGTACAGTGGTCAGGTCATGTTGGAGGTGTAGTGTCCTATGTCTGTATAGTGTGTAATAGAATTGTATTATGATTATGTCCAGTGGTCAGGTCATGTTGGAGGTGTAGAGTCCTATGTCTGTATAGTGTGTAATAGAATTGTATTATGATTATGTCCAGTGGTCAGGTCATGTTGGAGGTGTAGAGTCTAAGGAACTTCATAGCACACAGCAACCAGGATCAGACCACAGGTAGGTGATCCAGTACTCTGGCACTGGAGCAGTGCCAGAGTCTTCCTTAAATAGCCTGAGCTGATTGCATTTCCGGCAGTCACTGATGTCACGCACGCTGAACGCCGACAAGAGAACAGAGAAGACTATCTATGGGCTCGCATGCCCAGTGTCCCCGGAAGTCATGTCTTGTTGCTAAGTGACGGCATGCACTGCTCGGGGTAGAAAGGCGGAATGTTGAATACGTTGTGGGATCTAAGTGAAGAGGGTAATTCCAGTTTGCAAGTTACTGGATTAATAACTTTTGAGATGCGGAGGAATCCAATATAAGGAGTTGCCAGTTTCATGGTGGGTACCCGAAGTCTTAGTTGACATCTTCTATTAGCGGCTTTTATTGTAGTGAAGGGAGGGCAACAAAGTTTCCTTGAGTATGTCTAAAAGATCTAAAAGATAACTGACTGGAGGCAGTTCTCGGAAAACGAAAAGAACGCCAGGAAGCAACTTGCGCTAACGTCCAATCAAATTGAGGACAATGACTCCAACGCTCTGGCAAGCCTAGAATGATTTGGTTAATAGCCTGTGTTAGGATTAGTAGGCTGATCCATTTCAAGTGGAGTAACCCTACCTGGAGGTGTACTGTAAGAGTACATTTGGAGATAATCCCGTTGAGGACTCAGTTACCGTCCATAGCAGTCAAAGACAAAGGATGCACCAAGGGTTTGATGGGTAGCTGAAGTCCGTAGCACTAGTGACGTAAATAAAATTACCAGCAGAGCTGGAGTCTACAAGGCAGAAAGAGAAATGGGACCTCTTGATGAGTGGCATGAGAAAGTCGGAACTATTGTTGACTAAGGGAGATTCTTGACTTCTAACTCAACCTCCCTGGTACCGGTTAGGGTTTGGCATTTTCCAGTCTCTTTGGGCAATTCAACAAAATGTGGCCAGATTCAGCACAACAGAGGCATAGGTTACTCTTAAATCTCCTCTCACGTTTCTCCTGTCAAAAGCAGAAGTGGCCCAACTTACATGGGCTCCTCAGAGGGCATGATAGGTTTCTGGAATCTGGGTGCCAGTCAGACAAATTAGCGACTTGGGGCCGCTCCCTCAAGTGAATATCAATCCTGACAGAGGGAGATTGACTAGTCAAGATCTGAAGGAAGTTCCCTGGAAGCCAGTTCTTCCTTAATGCGAAAGGCATTGAGGCCTCACTAGTCCACCAATTTTCAGAGTCGAGTGTGCGAAATTACACCACGTATTGACCCACCGACATGGAGCCCTGCCGAAGCTTATGTACACTGGAGGCAGGTGATGAAAATCTTCCTGTAGACATCAATAAATACTGTGGAATTCAGCAGAATAATATAATTGCGCTACCACAGAGTTAATTCCCAAGGGAGAACTTGGCCTAACACCAAGGAAATCATGTACGCAATCTTGGCTGTTTCAGACGAGACGTTTCCCAGGGAGAGCTCATACTGGTTTGCCCATTGGTTGAGAAGTGCCCGGCATTTCTTTGGTTCTCTATCAAATTTGTCTGGAGTATGGATGCGCAAATTGTAGGGTGACTACCACAACTAGTGCAGATGAATGTGGTGCCTGTATTGGAGGGGCCAGAGAAGCCCGAATAGTGTCTAAACGAGATGCCAGCACTTGCAGACATTGAAGGAATTGAACCTGGTTCAATTCTTGCTGATCCACCCAAATCGCTAGATGCTGAAGTAAGTGTCATGATAATGACTTTGAGGATGCCGCTGACTGATATTGACACTAATAGACAGGAAGGCGCGGAGTCTAACGTAACCCCAGTATTCACCAGGGACCCCCCCAAGGAGGTATGGGCTTGACTGCGTGGGATACGCAGGTCGCTGTTCTTCAAGTTAGTTAACCATGCAGTGGGAGAGAGCAGGAATGGTCGTACAGTCCAGGTCATTGCCAAACGATAGTGCGGTACACGTGGGAGATCCAGAGGGAAGGTCAATAGACAAGCCAAATGTCAAAATACGGGTAACAATGGAGCCAAATCGCAGGACAGAGAGTGGTCATGAACAAGCCAGGAGTCAGAAACCAAGAGACAATTGGAATGAGGGAACTGGGTATAGTACGCTGGAGAGAGGTGAAACCAATACTCTGGCACAGGTAAGGAAGGGGAGGAGCCTAATATAGGTTAGAACTGGCCTTAATAGGGAGAGTGCACCTGACCGCCGACATATCAGCAAAGAAGTGTCCAGTTGCCTAGCAACGGGACGCACCTACTGACAGTAAGTCATGAGGTGACGGATCTCCAGTGGTGTCCATGTTGTTTGGCCAGATTACTCTGACGCAAACCAGTGGGAGTAATGGACGTATTATCTGCTGCTAGTTGACACTACTAGGCAACGTGGCGTGGAGTCAGAACCAGGATATTCAATACAGAACAGAACCAGAGGAGTACTAAGGACCTTGATAGCACCTGGGGACTCGGACCAGACCGCAGATATGTCATCCAGCACTCTGGCACTGACAGTTTTATTGTGATCGTGTCCAGGGGTCAGGGCATGTTGGGCATGTGTAGTGTCCTATTCATTCTTAGAGCAGTGATGGGTAACCAGATGAACTTTGAATATTATTAGTCATTTTCTTGAATGAACTAACTCTGTAAACACAATCCACAACAAGACTATAAACTACTCTGAAAACCGCAAACAGATCAAGTGCTTATTTAGGGAAAGTCTGGTCCAAGCATACAGGCGATCCTCTTTTAGAATAGTTGTAATAAGTCGGGATATCCTCTTCTAAAAATAATCAGTGCCTCCATGGAGCAACCTGTACTGACACTCGGCATAGTGTTTGCAGCCATAATGTAGGAACAACAACCGTTTTATACAGCGGAAAACATTCTCTGCAAGCCCACTTAGCAGTTTAGGCTTCACATTCATGTGTAACTAATTACTGAGAAAAGAAAATCTACAGCAAGGAGGAAATATGTTACATCGAATGCAGATTCGGTCTATAGGTCCTATCTAGGATTCATACATTTTCTTGGAGTTAGTTAACATTCTCCTGGAATGTCCGTAAGAGTCTCGAATTCCGATACCTCTCCCGGAGTTCCAGAAGAATGGACTGTTGTCCACCCACACCCTGATGAGCTGTGGGCCCCGTTTCCCTCCTACCCGCTTCCCTGCACCAGGGCCCACAGCTGGCAAGTTCCGCCTCTGATCTAAACCACCTTGTATTGATGCCAACCCATTCCAATCACACAATCATGGAGTTTTGCCAGGGTGGAGTCAAATGATGCTCTATAGGAGTCTTGGGCAACTTCATACATTCATATACTTCAAGGGGCGTATGTGCTGACCTATAACTTTCCAAAGAGTCGCACATAACCCTCAGTCTCGGTAATTAGCTAAAACTACAATTAATCAAAGAAAGAGACAACAACCAGTAATGACATATTCTTTACTAATGCCCACAAAAGTGGGTGCACGCACAGATTTGCATGTTTCTACCCACTTACAACTGCTTGCCCCTGGATGAGGCAATGTAAGTTGAGTACTGTAAGGTACGTTTGCACAATTGCGAATGGATGACGAATGGGAACGAGACACATATATGTAAGATGTATTATTTGCTGATGGTCAGGTCCAGGTTTAAATAGTTAATGATGAGGATGACGAATCCTTCTATTAGCATGCTGCTTGTGATTGGCTGTTTGCAAATGATCTGCTTACACTGATTGGTTGCTACTGTGTCTCCCGGGCATATAATATACTTTTGTGTGAGTGTGTGTGTGTAAGACAAGTATTCTGTTTTTCGAACTCAAAACTGGGGAAGCAGTTTCAGCTGTATTAGGAAGGTGTTAGCAGTTTTATTGATGTGTAATGCATTTGTTGCAAATTAAATAAATGGTTTAAATATCTGGGACAAGTGGGATATATGTGTTTGCGATGTACGACTGCCGTAAACCAGAAGTATATAATACTGGTGCCACTTTGCATATGGTCGCAATTGTGTCTTTCTTATTGAGAGGCCGACTCTGAATCGGCCTCCTAATTAGCAGAACTGTCCGAAAGCCATCACCCCAAGTTTAGAGTTTCAAACGTCTCAGAATTATCATCCAAAGACAATAAGTTCCAGCCAGGAGACCAGAATGTAATCATTTCAGAAACAACTCGCATATTGGTTAACGGAGCAGTGCAAATGTGATGGCCGCAAGCTTATTGTGAATTACTAGACCAGTGTTGCTAACCTGTGACACTCCAGGTGTTGTGAAACTACAAGTCCCAGCATGCTTTGCCAATATATAGCAGCTTATTTCTGGAAGGGTATGCTGGGACTTGTAGTTTCACAATACCTGGAGTGTCACAGGTTAGCCAACACTGTACTAGGCAATCATTATTTGTAATCGACCACTCTTAGCTAAGATTCCAAACTGATCCTAGATATTGCTGCGTTCCTCGCATCTCAATACGACCGATGGTGGAATGAATACTTTGCAGGAACAATGTGTTATTTATCATATAAGGTATTTAAAAAAAATTAAAGCACATATACCCTTGGGAAAATATGATGGAGGTCTGCATACAAATGGGAGACTAATTATAGGCACTGCTATTTGTCACATCTGAGCAATCTATTTATAATTAGGTAAATCTATTACTAGAGAGTGTGTGTTACTGTTAGACCGACATTGATTAGATAGCAACAAGGTTACAACAGTGTAAGGAATTTTGATAATTATTGATATATATTAATAGACAGAAAACACCGTACAAATGTACTAATAGACTATTCCTAGATGTACATTGATCTGTTTCTCCTCAAACGTATGAGGAAGATACAAAGAGACTGATATAGTGATAAGCTTTACTCATACTTGCCCACTCTCCCGGGATGTCCGGGAGATTGCCGAAATCCGGGTTGGTCTCCCAGACTCCAGGTAGACTAGGATATTCTCCTACATACGCCCACTTCCTAGGTGTGGTAAAACTACAAACCCCAGCATGCCCTGCATCTAGCGGCAGGCTATCTAGTGGAAAAGCATGCTGGGGCTTGTAGTTGCACAACACCTGGGGTGCCACAGGTTGGTCAGACCTTCTCTGTATGATTATAAGTAGAGGTGCTCAGGCTCGGTTCCTCGAGAACCGAACATACCCGAACTTAGGGGATCCAAGTTACTGTCGCGCGCCCTCGGAATCGAAAACGAGGCAAAACGTCATAGTTACGTCGTCGGATCTTGCGATTTTTGGATTCCTTTTAAGACCCAACATCACGGGGGGTGGTAGGTATAGAGGACCCCCATTTTTCTTTTCTGCACTGCTGTGTGCCAATGTGCCCTAGATGTGCTAGGAACTGCCGTGTGTTTGTGCCATTGCCATACTTGCCAACTCTCCCTGTCAGGGAGACTCCCTGAAATAGGGGTGATCTCCCTCACGCACTGAAGAGTCTGGCATTCTCCCTGATGCTGAGCCAGTACAAGACGTGGTTGGCTTCGCCATCTGTGGTATGATGACACTGTTCAGAAATTGTGTCCTATGTCTATGTATTGATGCCTATGGAGGTGGCCATTTTCATGGAGACCAAGATTTAATCAAAGACTGACAGGTAAGACAACATGACTTCAGTAATGGAGACAGAAATGTAAAAGACACTTCAGTCTCTAGAGATACATTAGCTGCTCTTCTTTAATGCATAGTTGCCTACTGTAATGTCCGGGAGGCTCCCGCATTTCTGGGAAACCTCCCGGGAGAGCAAGGCAACCTCCCGGTTCTCGTCCCCGCAGTAGATAAGTGTGTGTGTGGGGGGGGCTTAATGACGCAAATATTGTAATTTAAGCCTCGCCCCCTTTTGCAAAATTGTGAGACAGTTTAAGGGGCGTGGCCAAAGTGATAAGATTCATCAAGCCCCGCCCCCACACGCCCACCTTCCCCGGGATCTCCCTGAAGCCAACGAGGAAAAGTTGGCAAGTATGGCCATTGCTCTGTCGCTTACTATCCAGTCAGGTCGCTGCAGTCTTTGTCCGAAAGTGTGTGAAAATAATATTGTGACCTGTGAGGTGGTCAAAATTGACTGCAAATTACTTGAAATTTGTGTTATTGAGGTTAATAATAATGTAGGAACAAAAAAAGAACAAAAATATGTGATTTTAGCTTATTTTAAGATTTTTTCTTAAAAAAAATCCAAAACCAAAACCAAATCGCACAAGGGCAGTTTTGCCAAAACCAAAACCAAAGCTAATCCAGATCCAAAACCAGTTCACCGGGGTCAGTGAGCATCTCTAATTATAAGTAAATATGAATGAGTCTAATGTCTTAGAATTAGTGTCACTCTGTATCCCAACTTAAGGGCTAGATTTACTAAACGGCGAGTTTGAAAAAGTGTAGATGTTGCCTATAGCAACCAATCATATTCCAGCTGTGATTTTGTAGAATGTACTAAATAAATGAAAGCTAGAATCTGATTGGTTGCTATAGGCAACACCTCCACTTTTCCAAACCCGCTGTTTAGTAAATATACCCCTAAGTGTTGATAACCCCTTAAGTTATAAACCTTTTATAAATCTCTATTCACAATTTTTTTTGTTTCTTATCATCTCTGTATTACTTTTAATCAAATATGACATTTTAAATAATATTAATAAAGGTTATTGTTTTATTTTTATACTAGCGTGGATCTTAAGAGTTGCCTTAAGGGGAAAACGCGTACTCGCTTGCTCAAATAAGCCGACACCCGTCAAAGTCATCTTTTATATTGATCCTGTGACAAATATGCAACAGAAAATTACCTTTTTTTACTATAAATGCCTACAGATAGCTGAATATCCTGTAGCCGCCTGTATAAATACGATCACACACGTGTAAAGTACAGTACATGACCAAGAAGCTATTGTCAGACACAGCGCCTTAAATAAATTAAAACTGCTTTGTCATAGGACACATTGGATGGTAACGGGAGGAGATGGATTGAAGCCTCTGAGACATGTGATGGAAAAGATTCTTCCTGGTGTTTTCAGAGCCTAAAAATAATTCATGCTCTTGCATTAGAGAGGGGGCTACCCAGCCATACATAAAATATACCTTGCGTCTTGTGACACTCATACCCAATTACAAGGGGAGTGGCTCAAAATTCCTCGGGATTGCCAATCACTCTGAGCCCGGGATAGCGACACCTGTTCGCACCTGCTCCTCCTCTACACAACAAACGCACAAAACATGGTATCGAATGAAGCTTGTTTTGATCTAATACATGTAGCACATGTGTCTCCTTGCTACTTAGGACATGTGAGGCTGTCATCCGCTGCTGACAGACATAGGTTACGTTACAACGCGTTTCGGGTTCCAGAGGACAACATAATTACTTGCTAACTGGCCGTAGCACGTTTGTAAACACGAAAAGATCTGGATGGCATTAAGTGTTAAAATACTTATTCTCATTAGACGCCCTGTGATTAGGTTTTAGTGAATCCTGGAGGACAAATGCAGGATTTGTTTAATTAAGTGTTTAAAGTAGGAATTCCACCCACCATGAACTATCATTGTATGATTTAACAGCACATCAACATGCTCGAGCTCCATTCCATATAGATTTGTGTTACACACAGCTCGTGCTCCTGTATGGAAATAAAAATATGTGAGCTGGGTTCCACCACAGAACTGAAAACAAATGTTGTAGGAGACTGATACACCGGCGAAATGCGTCTATAAAACTGCCGGTGTATCGTGCAGATCAGTGATTTTAAGTTCTTACGATCATCATATGAAGGATTTTCATCCTGTGGTGCATATACTTACATCTAGACGCTGGTCTAATGAATCAGTAAAGAATAAAATATGTGCTGTACATTTTGGCCATAACGCACACACATAGATAGATAGATAGATATGAGATAGATAGATAGATAGATAGATAGATAGGTCTGATATAGATAGATAGATAGATAGATAGATAGATAAATCTGATATAGATAGATAGATAGATAGATATGAGATAGATATATAGATATGAGATAGATATATAGATATGAGATAGATAGATAGATATATATGAGATAGATAGATAGATATGAGATAGATAGATAGATAGATATAAGATAGATAGATAGATATGAGATAGATAGATAGATAGATAGATAGATAGATAGATAGATATGAGATAGATAGATAGATAGATATGAGATAGATAGATATGAGATAGATAGATAGATAGATAGATAGATAGATAGATAGATAAAACTGAGTGTTAGAAGTGCTTCAGGACCAAAATATTTATTGGAATGTAATAAAAGAAACTATACTTTTTTGCCTTTAAAGAGTGTAGAACTTTGTAGTTAGGATTATATACACATATAAATATATATATGGAACATTTTAAAGGAAAAAAAATGCAGGTGGCTCAATGACTCAGCCCAGTGGCGCACGCAGGGGGGGTTTCTGAGTCTCTAGAAACCCCCCCCCCTGCGCTAACTAAGTGGCCTCTGTCCTATACAGCAGCCGCGGTGCTGTCAAAGAAGCGTCCGCGGCGGTGCTGTATTGTATACAGCACCGCCGCAGACGCTTCTTAGACAGCGCCGCGGCTGCTGTATAGGACAGCACTGGCGAAACGGAGCGCATGCGCAGCAGCTCTCTCTCGGGTTTTTTTTTGTTTTTTGTGTCGGCGGGGAGAAACCCCCCCCCCAACAATCCTCCGTGCGCCCCTGCAGCCCGAGGTAGCCCACTATGGGACCGGCCCAGGGGGCATGAGCTCCCCCCTCACAGCCGGCCCCTGACCTGATCTGGGTCTCTGAGACCCACCAGCCTGCAGGGGAGCCCCCAGCAATCATGTGATGTACCCCATCCTGCGTACATGGCACATCGTTCAATAAAAACGTTCATACTGGCTGCTGAGCATCTCCTTGGTGTCCCGGGCTGTCTATGACACCTGGCAGCTTGTAGCAATCTGTACATTCAGTGATACTCCCCTCCCCACGCCTACACACATGACGTGAGGAATGCACAGCTGCTGATTGCTATGTGCCTAATGCCCAGCATCACCCTCACCCCAGGAATATAGAGAATGTCACATAAGTGTCCTCTGTCACAGTCACGCTGTGTGCGCTAATTGCGCCAGAAACATTTCTGCAGGATGTCTTTATCTACAAGTGGAGATAATGGACATATTATACATCGCCTTCAATCGACCAAATCTTATAACATTGTTAGCATTGGGCTGGCTCGGACTGTGTACCAGTGAACTAAATGTTCAAATCCGTTCTGCAGAACATTCGCCTCGGAACGTCTCGCGATTCTCCGGCACCGTTTGACCTTGAAGGTTGGTCATCGCCATCCAGCGGAATTGGCCAAGCGTCAGCAGAACAGATTGTATTGCCGGGACTAGACACCTCTGCCGTGTTATCAGTTCTACAGCAAAACTCAATACGTGCAAAGATTTGTCACAGTTACAGCAAGATTTGTGCTAGACCCAAAAAATGTCCAAAATAGTCTGTTCTATGTGATTCTAGCGATCATTTATTTAGTACATTCTATAAAATGACAGCTAGAATTCTGGAAGCCAGTTGTGGTGGATTGGAATCCATAAAATGTCAATTTGGGCTGGAGAAAAAACCTGTTTGGTTATTGACAGGAGCATGTACCCCCTTGGCCAAACTCCTTTTGTATAGGGCTAGCAGCCATGTGGCAATCCTACCCTTTCAGGTGCAGACTGTTTATTATAGAGCATTCTATTGACCCCTTATCAACAAAGAGCATTCTATTGACCCCTGTACAATATAGAGAGCATTTTAATGACCCCTATACAATATAGAGAGCATTCTATTGACATATATACAAAAGAGAGCATTCTATTGACGACTAAATAATATACAGAGCATTCTATTGACCCCTATACAATATAGAGAGCATTTTAATGACCCCTATACAATATAGAGAGCATTCTATTGACATATATACAAAAGAGAGCATTCTATTGACGACTAAATAATATAGAGAGCATTCTATTGACCCCTATACAATATAGAGAACATTCTATTGGCCCCTATACACCAGAGAGCATTCTATTGACCCTTATACAATATAGAGAGCATTCTATTGTCACTTATAGAATATAGAGAATGCTCTCTATTTAGAGCCTATACAATCCAGACCCCAGATCTCTGGTGGCAATTTAATTCAGACATCAGGGGGTATATTTACTAAACTTCGGTTTGGAAAAAGTGGAGATGTTGCCTATAGCAACCAATCAGATTCTAGTTATCATTTATTTAGCACCTTCTACAAAATGACAGCTAGAATCTGATTTTTCAAACCCGCAGTTTAGTAAATATACCCCCAGATCTTTGGTGGTTACACAATACAGGCAGTCCCTCAGTGTCTCGGTGCAGAAGACGTACCAGTAAACTCACATACATATACAGATGACCAGTACATTACCCTCAGCTCGGCCAATCACCAGAGTGGCCGGAGCTGTCTATTGGAAATGGCAGCTTAAGTGGGTGAGGGAAGAATTTAACTCCTCATCTCCTAGTTTCCTGACATTTGGGAGATTGGGGGTTAAATTGTGAGACAGAGTCATGGGGCCAGGGAATTTTCACAAACTGAAGTTATCTGAGTAAACCTATAATCCAACGGTAAATTGTTTTTTTTATAAGCACATCGGAAATCCTAATTGAAAGGCTATTGATGGTGGTTGAACTATGATGTCCTCTTTCACACAGGAGTTGGTCTTTGCACGCTGCCACAATCTTCTGAAAGTCAATCCTGAATCCCAAGTCACTGACTTGAAACAACACACAGTCCTGCTCGTCACAGACTTTTAAGTCTTTTATATGTTATATCACCAAGGTAATATATAGATATTATTTTTAAAGATGCCTTTTAGGGTGGTGACATACTTGCGCATTGAATGGCAGTGCATTTTTCCGGCCATAAAAGCGTTTGCGTTCAAAGCGCTTAGTCGCTGATACATTCTGAGTGCTATCGCTGAAAAATGTTCGAGCTTTCCAAGCGCCTGCCTGACACCAACCTTCCACGGATTTAATTTCTTGCTTACTTCTTTCAGCTCCTTTGAACTGCACAGCTGCCGTCGCACTGGAGAGTTTCGGCTGAAGGAAGGACTTGTTTTTGAGGCTGATTAGTGTATAATAATGAAATAAGAACTAGAGGCATTGTACCGGGAGACGCTCAGCCCTAATCTTTTTTCTATTGCTCCAATTCATTCTTTCGTTTTACGGTGGGGTTGCCATAGGAGTGAAAGCTGCCAAGTAGATGCAGAAAAGCTGCCAAACCTGACGTAATTATTTCTCCATTCTTCTGAGCGCTGGATCAGCATATTTACATGTAAATGGGGGGACAGGAGACCCCAGACTTAAAGTGTTTAATGTTTTGTGAGGGAAATCCGCCTAATACGTGGAAGTGAATTGACTTATGCAGTGTGTACCCTGGCTGGGAGCTCTCTCAGATTAAAAGCCATTTAATTGATAGGCTTACTAAATTAATCAAATATATTATAAGTACGTATAAAGGTAAACGCACCCATTGGCTTCATACTGATTATTCATTGACTCGTTTGATCTATCAGGCATGTCTGTAAAAGACAAAAACAGAATGGAGCTAATCAAATAATAATAACAATAACAAACAACATAAAATAAAATAATACAGTAATATACAACAAATAATAAATATAAAACAACAATAATATACACTCATAATAGACCAAAATAATAGGAGGTGATTTATTTACGTGTTTGATAGAGGTAAATGAATAATACATAGTCACATCATTTCTACAGCTTTTAAGGGTCATATACAAAGGTGCAAGAAAATGATGCAAATGAGGTTTGATTCATTAAGGAATGTTAATGCCGATACCGGACACATTTTGCCTTAAATTGCTCAGAATTGGACTATACGCCAGAAAATGCAAGTGTACGCAATTCATCCTCAAGCGCAAAGGACAAATAAGGCAGGTTACAATTTCGTGGGCGTAATGGGGAGGCAACTGGACGTATGCCCGTAGTCAGTGTACAGTAAGGGTGTGCCAAGCTTCAGCGTATGCAGCAGCATCCGCATCAAGCTTTGCGCATCTCTAAGGTACGTGATTTTCCGTCGTATCACTTGCACCAGCTATAGGTCAGGTGTAAGTGCCGATTACTAGTGATGACATCTGTGTATACATGCTAGAACATGTGTTTGCAATCAAATGCATTTTATGTACAGTAGACATTGATAACATCCTGATAAATGTATTTGGGCAAAAAGATTTGAAAAAACACTTTATTTTCTTTTAACGTTTTTTCATTAATGACTGCATTATCAACAGGTGACAATAACTGAATACTTTTCTTTTCTGCGACTTGATATTCCACATATGTATTGGACGTTCCCCGCAGTGTATTGTCTGTTAGAGCAGAGCGGACCTAAACCCGTATTCATCAACAGACGTTTCTCCGGATCTGCAGCTGGGTAAATACGGACGTGCGCATGCCCGATTTATGGGCGCCTTTAAGAAACGCACATTACGTCCATTTTGCACGCCTTAACGAATCAGGTAACATCCTGCCGCTATTTTTCTGTAATGGTAAGCCAACACCGTAGCAAGCCATGATGGCTTGAATTGCGGGGATTGCTTTTAACGAGGACCTTTTTGGATTTCCTACAAGGTGCAGAATCATCATCATCACCATTTATTTATATAGTGCCACTGATTCCGCAGCGCTGTACAGAGAACTCATTCACATTAGTCCCTGCCCCATTGGAGCTTACAGTCTAAATTCCCTAACATATACACACACTCACACACACAGAGACTAGGGGCAATTTTTGATAGCAGCCAATTAACCTACTAGCACAACAGTGTTTGACACTTATCTATGTACAGTGGAATAGAAACTAGTTTGGCCCTCCTGTTTCTGTACACCAACTAAGTGGGTTAAAGTTCACACAAAGGCGGAACTCAACACTTGTGGGAGCCATATCAAAGTTTGTGTAGGGGTCCGAGCATTCCTACTTTGCTTAGTAAAAGGAAGTGAGAGTTTGTAGGAGAGTAGATGAAAAAGTGTTTGTTGGGGGGGGGTGATGGATGTGGTAAGAGGAGGAGATTTCTAAATGCATTTCTCGACCTTTGAAGTAGGTGTTAAAGTTTAGAGAGGTGAGGGGAGTAGCGGAGGGAGAAGAGAAGCTAGCTGAAGGTGGCAAAGAGGCAACGGGGATGTACCCACTGGATGTATACTAGGGTCATAAAGTAGGTTTGCTTAGCAAGAGGGAGAGCGCTATAGTAAGAAGACATTTGTAGTGTTGGAAGTCAGCATTGGAACAAGACTTTCTTCATCAGCGATCAGCGGTATAGAGGAACTTGGATGGTGGCGCGTCTGTTTGAAGTGCCAAAGTTGGGCATTTGATCATCGAAGACGATGTGTGGTGGGTGCTGAGGCCCGTTCTAGGGTTACGGTGATAGAGAAGAGACTGCTGCATTAGGGCAGGGCGGAGAAGACCTAGGAGAGAAGAGTGGTTCAAGTGAGGCTGGGAAGAGTCAAGAGCGTTTAGGTATCCTTTTTGTGAGAGTGGGAAGGCCGAGTTTGAGAAGCTGGAGATGGAGCAGAAATGGGAGAACATGAAATCCAGCGAGATGTCTTCTACAGTAGGAAGTAAGTGTGAAGAGTTTTGGGGCAGCAATGCTAGTAGAGTTGTCAGTGGAGATGTTGACTTTGGAGATTGGGCCTTGGTAGTAGAAAATAACAGTAGAGTAGAGAGGAGAGGCTACGGTATGGACTTTAACGAAGGACAAGGAGAGGGAAACTTCTGAGGGATGACTCAGTGGGTGAAATCAAGGGACAGTAGAAAACCTACACCATCACCTTGTCGGTCTGCAAGTCGAGGAGGGTGGGTGAAGGAAAGACCCACACAGGAGAGCAGCAGGGTAAAGGGAAAGCCAAGTTTCACTAATGGCAAGAAGGCTGAAGGAATAGGGGAGGTAGTAAAGTGAGGAGATAAGAATGAGGTTGGTAGGGTTGAAAGTAGGTGGTGGGTGGGAAATTTTGGGGGTAGAAGGAGGAAAGTGGGCAGATATAGGGGAATGTGTGAGGGGTTTGGGGAGATTTTGCCAGCAGCCTTGGGGAGGAGGTGGGTGAGGGATATGTGGGTGAGAGGGTATTTCCGTTTAGTGCAGGATGGGGAACAAGGAGGGTGTAGGGAGCATTTTAAGGTACAGGTAGGTGAAAAAGGAACCAGAGCAGGGAGGGGACTAATGAGGGGCAGGGTTGAGCTGAGATGTTGGAGACAGGGAAGGAGGAGGTAAGTAGGAAGAGAGGTGATTATGTGTGCATGGAAGGGTGGGGAGAGAGTAGGAGATTTTATCATCATCATCACCATTTATTTATATAGTGCCACTAATTCCACAGCGCTGTACAGAGAACTCACATCGGTCCCTGCCCCATTGGAGCTTACAGTCTAAATTCCCTAATATACACACACACAGACAGACAGAGACTAGGGTCAATTTGATAGCAGTCAATTAACCTACCAGTATGTTTTTGGAGTGTGGGAGGAAACCAGAGCACCTGGAGGAAACCCACGCAAACACAGGAGAACATACAAACTCCACACAGATAAGATAAGTATCTCCTTCTTCATCAAACCTTGTATGTACTTCTATTTTTATGTGTGATTTCTTATATCGACTGTCCAGAATTTTGTGACACCTTGCATGTATTGGCAAAGTTTGAGTTTGGAACCTGAAACCAAAATGTCTTTTAAAATTAGATTTACTTTTTTCTATTTACAGCAGCACAAAGTATATCAGGAGATGAGTGATGTGTTAGTGAGAACAGGGCTGCATGTGAAGGGGCAGTGACATGATGTGAGGAGGGGAATGGAGGCAGCAGGAAGCCACAGACTGAGAGTTATATAGTGGAAGAAGCAGGGTCCTACAGCAGCACAGAGTATATCAGGAGATGAGTGATATGTTAATGAGGACAGGGCTGCATGTGACAGGGGAGTGACATGATGTGAGGAGGGGAATGGAGGCAACAGGAAGCCACAGACTGAGAGTTATATAGTGGAAGGAGCAGGGTCCCCAGCAGCACAGAGTATATCAGCAGATGAGTGATGTGTTAGTGAGGACAGGGCTGCATGTGGAGGCAGCAGAAAGCCACAGACTGAGCAATATATAGTGGAAGGAGCAGGGTCCCCAGCAGCACAGAGTATATCAGCAGATGAGTGATGTGTTAGTGAGGACAGGGCTGCATGTGACAGGGGAGTGACATGATGTGAGGAGGGGAATGGATGCAACAGGAAGCCACAGACTGAGAGTTATATAGTGGAAGGAGCAGGGTCCCCAGCAGCACAGAGTATATCAGCAGATGAGTGATGTGTTAGTGAGGACAGGGCTGCATGTGGAGGCAGCAGAAAGCCACAGACTGAGCAATATATAGTGGAAGGAGCAGGGTCCCCAGCAGCACAGAGTATATCAGGAGAGGAGTGATGTGTTAGTGAGGACAGGGCTGCATGTGACAGGGGCAGTGACATGATGTGAGGAGGGGAATGGAGGCAGCAGGAAACCACAGACTGAGTGTTATATAGTGGAAGGAGCAGGGTTCCCTCAGCAGTACAAAATAGCAATTTTCCAGTGAGAAAATACTGGTGTCACACCTCCTCTATGTGAAAACTTCAAACTTGTGCCAGCTTATGGGTTGCTGTGCTGCATAGATTTCAAGTAGGCTGCAAGAAGCGTCCGTATTTTGGGTCGAGATACCTCTCAGCAGTCATGCACAGCTAACTACTAAAATTGAAGGAGGCACTTGAATACATTAAGTATACAAAGTATATATAAATCAGGTGCTCCCGGCATTATCCACCACTGCTAACAAAACATCAACAGAGCCCTATACACATGTAGAATCTACAATAGGGTGTGTCAGAGTTGTTTCGGTCTCTGAAGACGAACCGTTTTGTACATTGTCTCTTTCCATGAACGAACATACATATGATTTCCCGCACAAGAAAAAATCTTTCCAAATAATGTATATTTTCAAGATATGATTTAATATGTTAGTCTAATAGTATGAGGTGCTGCTTCCAGTAGTAATGTATCTATAATATAAATGTCTAGTGGCGTGTGTTAGTCTGTCTGTCTGTGTGTGGAAAAAATAAAACCAAGTTGCAGCGCCACCTGCTGAGCGGAGTTATACACTGACCTACTAAATTCTAGTGTGTGTGGGAAAAAAAATTCAGAAAGGGCTGAAATTTGGTATACTAAGATGTTTTTAATTTGTTAATTTAATTTGTTAATTGTTAAAAGTGTTTATAAAGATTTAAAAAAAATATAAATATATTTCTTGAAGGAGAAGTGACAGTTGGGAGTGGTTGGTGGTTGCCGGGGGTGACAGTGGGGAGTGGTTGGTGGTTGCCGGGGGTGACAGTGGGGAGTGGTTGGTGGTTGCTGGGGGTGACAGTGGGGAGTGGTTGGTGGTTGCCGGGGGTGACAGTGGGGAGTGGTTGGTGGTTGCCGGGGGTGACAGTTGGGAGTGGTTGGTGGTTGCCGGGGGTGACAGTGGGGAGTGGTTGGTGGTTGCCGGGGGTGACAGTGGGGAGTGGTTGGTGGTTGCCGGGGGTGACAGTGGGGAGTGGTTGGTGGTTGAGGCCTGGGCTATGGCCCAAATGCATGACAAGAACCTTTTTAACACCTTAAGTAGCTTGATTTGACTAGAATGCATGAGTATCATGCACGGGTTAACTTGTTGTATATAATAGGAGAGAAGGATAAGTACTACTTATATGGAAGGCACACTCATGGAGAAAATCCTGTATTGTTGAAGGGACACTTCATTGTGGATAACAAGAGTGGATAGAAATGAACAAAAAAATAAATTGACAATACACAATAAAACTACTATTTATTAGGGATGTGCACCGGCAACTTTTG
The DNA here is from genome assembly GCF_038048845.1 of Mixophyes fleayi. Taxonomy (NCBI): domain Eukaryota; kingdom Metazoa; phylum Chordata; class Amphibia; order Anura; family Limnodynastidae; genus Mixophyes; species Mixophyes fleayi. The sequence goes on from NC_134413.1 coordinate 74,949,583, forward strand.
AGTTCTCGTGTTTTGTGTTTTGGATCCGGATTTTCGCGATGTTTTGGGTTCGGATTTGTTTCGCAAAACACCTGCCGAAAGGTTTTGGTTCGGATTTAAGGTTTTGGATTCGGATTTTTTTTTAAAAAAAACTAAAAAGTGTAAAAATCAAGTTTTTGGGCTTATTTTCACTCCTACGCTATTATTAACCTCAATAACATTCAATAACAATCATTTCCACTAATTTAAAGGCTATTCTGAACACCTAACACCTCACAATATTTATTTTTTTTAGTACAAAACGTTGCAACGAGGTATCTTTCTGGACTGCGTAGAGGAGTGTTCCCCACAATATAATTAAAAACCCATCAACTGGTCTGAATTACACCCAAAAATAGTATCTGGACTGCGTAGAGTAGTGGGCACTGGGCACCATAATAAAATATGTAGAAAACCTTCAACAGGTCTGAATTACACCCAAAAATAGTATCTGGACTGCGTAGAGGACTGGCCACTGGCCACCACAATATAATATATAGAAAACCTTCAACAGGTCTGCATTACACCCAAAAATAGTATCTGAACTGCGTAGAGTAGTGGGCACTGGGCACCACAATAAAAAATATAGAGAAAACCTTCAACAGGTCTGAATTACACCCAAAAATAGTATCTGGACTGCGTAGAGTAGTGGGCACTGGGCACCACAATAAAAAATATAGAGAAAACCTTCAACAGGTCTGAATTACACACAAAAATAGCATCTGGACTGCGTAGAGGACTGGCCACTGGCCACCACAATATAATATATAGAAAACCTTCAACAGGTCTGCATTACATCCAAAAATAGTATCTGGACTGCGTAGAGTAGTGGGCACTGGGCACCACAATAAAAAATATAGAGAAAACCTTCAACAGGTCTGAATAACACCCAAAAATAGTATCTGGACTGCATAGAGGACTGGCCAGTGGCCACCACAATATAATATATAGAAAACCTTCAACAGGTCTGCATTACACTGCACAATACGGCTGCTCCTCCATCCTCTCCATCATATACATGTTGGAGTTTCAGAGTGTCAAAACCTCTTGTTTTTGATAATGACATTTTGAATATTTTTTAATTTGCCCCACAACACTGAATGTACTTTATCTATGATACGCATCTATCATTCTTGACTGCGTAATGTGGTGGCCCCGGTACACAATTTGGTACCGAGGCCACAATATAATTAAAAAACCCTCCACGGGTCAGAATTCCACCAAAAAAGGGTATGGACTGCGTAGTGTGGTGGGCCCGGAACACAATTTTTTACAGCAATATGATTAAAAAATTGGGCATCAACTGTCACCGTTGTTTAATATCTGATACACCAAAATATGGACTGCACAGTGGAGTGGCCCCGGTAGTAAATTTGGTGCCGGGGCCACAATACCTCCTCCAACTTCCAAGTGTAGTGTTTATAAAATATAAACAAAAATACAGTAGTTCTAGAGCACGTCAATACCTCTTGTTTTAAATTATGACAGGGCATTTTACTTTTGGTTTAATTTCTTGAATTTGTTGAAATTTGGTTTAACTTTTTGAACATGGCAAACGACTGTTGATTGGTCATATAATGCAAAAAAAAAAGTTCCAAGATGGAATTGTCCTTGGGCCCTCACACCCACCCTTATGTTGTTGAAATAGGACATGCACACTTTAACAAACCAATCATTTCAGCGACAGGGCCTACAAAACTGTGGCTGAAATGATTGGTTTGTTTGGGCACCCACACCAAAAAAGCTATTCATCTCTCCCTGTACAGACTAAACAGGCTCTACTGAGGCAAGATGTCGTCCTCATCTTCAACCTCTGATTCCTCTCCCCCTACAGTGTGTACTTCCTCCTCCTCATACATTATCAATTCGTCCCCGCTGGACTCCACAACCACAGGTCCCTTTGTACTATCAGGAGGGCAGTGCTGTACTTCATTGAGGAATTGATTATTCATTTTTATAAACATCATTTTTTCAACGTTCTGAGGAAGCAACCTCCTTCACCGCTCACTGACCAGGTTCCCCGCTGCACTAAAAACTCTTTCCGAGTACACACTGGAGGGGGGACAATTCAGCTAAAATAGAGCAAGTTTGTACAGGGGCTTCCAAACTGCCTTTTTTTCCTGCCAGTAACAATATGGACTGTCTCACATGTCTACTTGGATGGTGTCAGCAAAGTAATCCTCCACCATTTTTTCAATTGTGACAGCATCCAATGCAGCGAGAGTAGAAATGTCTGCAATGGTTGGCAGGTCCTTCAGTCCGGACCAGATGTTATCAGCATCCCCGCCAGCGCGTCTTTTAGGAAAACTGAGCTTTTTCCTCGCAGCCATAGATGTGCAAGAAAATGAAGGTGGAGCTGTTGGCATGTCACAGTCCTCTTCGGAGGACAATCTCCTGACCAGCAGGTCTTTGCACCGCTGTAGACTTGTGTCCGCCGGAAACAGAGACACAACATACGCTTTAAACCGAGGATCGAGCACGGTGGCCAGAATGTATTCCTCTGACTTTAAAAGAGTGACCACCCTCAGATCCTGGCAAAGCGTACGAAGGGCTACATCCACAAGAGCTACATGCTTGGTGTAATCGCAATGGTTTACCAGCTCCTCCCTCACTTTCTCCAGCTGCTTCTGCAACAGCCTGATCAGGGGAATCACCTGACTCAAGCTGGCAGTGTCGGAACTGACTTCTCGTGTGGCAAGTTGAAATGGCTGCAGAACCTTGCACAACACGGAAATCAGTCTCCACTGCGCTTGACTCAGGCGCATCCCCACTCCTTTGCCTATGTCGTAGGTGGCTGTGTAGGCCTGAATGGCCTTTTGCTGCTCCTCCATCCTCTGCAGCATATAGAGGGTGGAGTTCCAGCGCGTCACAACCTCTTGTTTGAGGTGATGGCAGGGCAGGTTCATGCTTTTTTGATGTGCCTCTAGTCTGCGGTAGGCACTGGCTGAATGCCGAAAGTGTCCAGCAATTTTGCGCGCCACCGCAAGCATCTCCTGCACACCCCTGTCACTCTTCAGGTAATGCTGCACCACCAAATTAATGGTGTGGGCAAAACATGGGACGTGCTGGAAATTGCCCATATTTAATGCCCGCACAATGTTACTGGCATTGTCTGACACCACAAATCCCCATGAGAGTCTAAGTGGGGTAAACCACTGGGAGATAATTTCCCTCATTTTCTCTAATATGTTGTCAGCGTTGTGCCTCTTATTAAAGCCTGTAATACACAAAGTTGCCTGCCTTTGCACGAGCAGCCATTTTGTAGATGCTGCAACTGATGCAGCTGTTGCTGTTGCTGCGGAAGGGGATGCATCTACCCAGTGGGCTGTCACAGTCATATAGTCCTTCATTTGCCCAGAACCACTTGTCCACATGTCCGTGGTTAAGTGGACAGTGGGTACAACCACATTTTTTAGAGCACTGAGGACACTTGATCGTACTTCTCTGTACATCTTTGGTATCGCCTGCCTAGTGAAGTGGAATCTCGAGGGGATTTGGTACTGGGGACACAATACCTCCATCAACCCTCTAAATCCCACTCCACTGATGGCGGACACCGGGCGTACGTCTAACACCAACATTGCAGTTACAGCCGCAGTTATACGCTTTGCAATAGGGTGACTACTATCGTATTTTGTGGTCATGGCAAACGACTGTTGGACGGTCAATTGTTTTGTGAAAGACTTAGCGGTCTTACGACTTCCCCTCTGGGAAGATGACCGACTAACAGCAGCAACAGCAGCAGTGGCAGTAGTAGGCGTACCGCTGCAGGATTCCTCGGATGAATCCCGTATTAAGGAGGACTCAGTCTGGCTGCTGACTTGGGCTGCAGGACTGAATCTGATGGAGATCGTGGAGGAAGTTGGCGAGGAGGGTGTTGCTGGTGTGTATCCAACTGGACCACGGGATTTAGGTGTCCCTGTACCAATGAGGGTCCTAGCCCCAGTTCCTGACCTAACCACTGAACTATGAAGGTTATTCAGGTGACGTATAAGGGAGGATGTTCCTAGGTGGGCAAGATCCTTACCCCTGCTTATTTGAGCTTTGCATAAGCTACATATGGCCATACATTGGTTGTCTGGATTTGGATAAAAATAACTCCAGACCGAAGAGGTGCATTCTTTGGTCTTCTGACCAGGCATGACGATGGGCTTTTTCATCCCATGGACATCAGCTGTTTCCCCCCCCTGGTGCCTCATTTACAATAACCACATCACCATCCTCATCATCAAGTTCCTCCACAGCGCCAGCTACATCATCAATAGCCTCCTCCCGAGCCACCTCTTCCCGTACAGTGATGGGAAGGTCAGTGTCACGGGCACTAGGAGTCTTTACCCAGGGATCACCAGATGGTAGGCTTACCAGAGCAATGTAGATGGTAATAGGGTACTCTGGTAGCTGGGTGATCACGGAACATGAAATGATGGCCGATGAGATGCTCAGGAAAGTCTATGACTAGCAACACTGGTAATAATGAGGTAAAGATACACAAGGTACTGTATGGACAAGGACACGTGAAGGTAGTCAGTGGTCTGCGATAGCAAGTTGTACCACTGCTATAGTGAGGAGGAATGTCCAACAGAAACAAGGAGGTAATGAGAGTCAGCGGTCTGCGGGTAGCAAGTTGTACCGTTGTCTGAGTGAAGGAATGGAACAGGTGATACCGGAAACAGGGATCAGTGGTCTGACATCAGCAAGTTGTACCACTGAATATATATGTGAGGAGGTGCACGGGGGAAGACTGCAACACAGGATATACACAGGCACCTTATACACGATCCACAGTAATATGCACAATATAGATATATATATATGTAAATGACTGATTAGGTCTGCAATCTAGAAAGTCTCTTGAAGTAGTCCAGCACAATGATAACACAGTCAATGATGGCAATAGACTCAGCGGATAGCAGACTCCAGAGAGAACCAAACACAGTCCAGCAAGATATGCAATACACAGCACAGTCAATGAGAAGTATGCATACCGTGGTTCAGCAGTAGCAGTCAGATGGGATTGCAGCGGTACCTGAGCGGCTGGAGGCCGACTGGATAGGAAGTCCCTGGATAGGAGAAGCAGCGGTCTAGCAGGTGCAGCGCACAGGTGAGTAGACCGACAGGGACACGAATCCACAGGAGTCAGCAACACGTGGAACTGGACTCATAGGAAACCCAGGAGAATGGAGATGATCCAGCAGAGGGTAGTAGAAGAGATACAAATCCAATGCTGACAGGAGGGTAGAGACCAGTGGAACACGTGAAGGCGTGGAGAGTGGATCAGCAGGAGATGGACGATAGCGCTGACCACAGCGGCAGGACTCAGCGGCACACGGAGGTAACCAGTAGCAACCACAGGAACCAACAGCGATGGGAAACAGGAGTGCAGCGCAGGGCAGGAGCTGTAGATCACGAAGTGTAGCAGATGGTAATGAAAGCGGCAGTCTCGCGGAAGTCACAGCAAGGATGAGATGAGACTGTAGTGCACGGAGGCAGCGGATAGTAGTCAGCTGGCAGTCACGATGTTGAACACAGGCGAGTTGCAAGCAGGAGACTGTAGTGCACAGAGGCAGCGGATAGTAGTCAGCTGGCAGTCACGATGTTGAACACAGGCGAGTTGCAAGCAGGAGACTGTAGTGCACAGAGGCAGCGGATAGTAGTCAGCTGGCAGTCACGATGTTGAACACAGGCGAGTTGCAAGCAGGAGACTGTAGTGCACAGAGGCAGCGGATAGTAGTCAGCTGGCAGTCACGATGTTGAACACAGGCGAGTTGCAAGCAGGAGACTGTAGTGCACGGAGGCAGCGGATAGAAATCAGCAAACAGACTTGATGAGAAACAGGTGAGTGAGGTAAGAGCTGGAGTGCACGGAGGCAGCGGATAGCAATGAGCAAACAGTCACATTGATATAAAATAACATTGAAGTGGTGTAGAAGACTGTAGTGCACGGAGGCAGCGGATAGGAATCAGCAAACAGTCATGATGATACAGTTGATGGTAGAAGTGGTATGGAACCACAGTAGTAGAAGTGGTTTGGAAACCACAGGAATCAGCAGCGCTGAATAAACGAGTAATACAGGAACACCTTCAGAGACTCATGAGGAATGAGACTCCAAGATCAGGCAACGTGGTAGTGACCACAGGTGCTTAATATAGGGAGGTTGCCTGATCTGCCAATTAAGTTAAAGGGGTATACACTGAAGTATAGAAAAGGGCTGCGCATGCGCAGACCCTCAGGATGGTGGACGGCCACGGTTCCTAAATGTCCGGGAAGAGGCACTCACGGTCCGGTGAGTGACAGTACCCCCCCTTTTAAAGGTGGGCACAGAACGCCTGGAACCGGGCTTGTCCGGATTTTTGGAGTAAAACTTCTTCAAAAGGGCAGGAGCATTAAGATCTTCAGCTTTGATCCAAGAGCGCTCCTCAGGACCAAAGCCCTTCCAATGAACGAGGAAGTGGAGGACTCCTCGCGAAATTTTTGCATCTAGTACCTCGGTAATCTCAAAATCCTCCTCCTGATGGACTTGAACTGGCTGCGGAGCTGAGGGAGGAGTTGAAAAACGGTTGATAATAAGAGGTTTGAGCAAAGATACATGGAAGGCATTAGAAATCTGAAGACTCTTAGGAAGAAGGAGTTTCACACATACTGGATTGATTACTTGAATGATCCTATATGGACCAATAAAACGAGGGGCGAATTTCATAGATGGAACCTTCAAACGAATGTTTTTAGTAGATAACCAGACACGATCTCCAATTTTTAGTGGTGGAATAGCCCGCCTCTTCTTATCTGCGAAAGACTTATATTTGTTAGATGTCTTCTTTAAACAGGTTTTGACCTGAGACCAGATATTTTTGAAGGTCTGACAAGCAGTCTCCACAGCAGGAACTTGGGTGGGAGGGAGGGCAGGAAATTCCGGAAAAGACGGATGGTGACCGTGAACCACCAGCACTTGACTTTTTGAAGATGGCTCCTGAGATCCATCTTCAACGTCCGATGACGTCACGAACGCCCGATGAGAAGGAAGGCGTTCAGACTGAACCTTATCACACAGATCCGTAGATGAAGGATCCTGTGGAGGAGGACCTGGTGGAATAGACGAATGCTGTCTTTTGAATGAAACCATTTGAGAGAGACAACGATGATGACATTCAGCTCCCCAAGATGTAACTTGAGAAGTGCGCCAGTCAATCTGGGGAGAATGACATTGAAGCCATGGAAGGCCTAAGACAATCGGACTTGTCGTAACAGGAAGAATTAAAAACGAAATCTCTTCATGGTGTAGCCCACCAATCTGAAGCGTTACTGGAGACGTACTCTGGGTGATGAGACCATTGATGAGACGTGATCCATCCATAGCAGTCACAGTAATCGGTGTTTTCAAAGTAATCACTGGTAGGGACCATTGATTCACTAGGGATTTAGAAATGAAATTTCCTGCTGCTCCGGAATCAATCAATGCCTGTGACTCAAAGGTTTTGGTAGCACAGGAAATCGTAACGTCAAAGGCGCAGACTTTAGATTTCATGGAAGATGGAGAGGACTCCAGGAACCCTAACCTTATCTCCCCAGTATTGGTTAGAGCCCGGCATCTCCTGGGACAAGAATTGAGCATATGCGTAGAATCGGCACAATAGATACAAAGTCTATTCTTTATTCTTCGGTCCCTCTCCTCTAAAGTTAATTTGGAGCGACCTATCTCCATGGGTATCCCCGGAGATGAAGCTGGGTGAAATTGAGGATTTGAGAGAAGAGGTGTTTTAACCAAAGTTATTTTCTCAGGTTCTCTTTCACGAAACCTCAGGTCTACCCGATGGCAAAGAGAGATCAAATCTTCTAAAGAGGAGGGTAGTTCTTGTGAAGTCAGTGCGTTTTTAATTTTATCGGAAAGCCCCTGCCAGAAGGCGGCAACTAGTGCTTCAGTGTTCCACTGAAGTTCAGAGGCTAAGATCCTAAATCGAATGACGTACTGAGCCACAGTGCGAGATCCTTGGCGAAGACGGAGAATGCTAGATGCAGCGGAAATAACACGACCTGGTTCATCGAATACACTTCGGAACGTGGAAATAAACTCGGCACTATCCTGTAACAATGGATCGTTTCTTTCCCACAGAGGGGAAGCCCAAGCCAGGGCTTGTCCTGAAAACAATGAAATAAGATAGGCCACTCTGGAACGATGGGTAGAAAAATTTTGAGGTTGGAGCTCAAAATGAACTGAGCATTGAGTAAGAAAACCCCTACAGGTTTTGGGGTCTCCATCATATTTTGACGGAGTAGGCAGGTGTAGCGTGGAAGCAGTAGACACCTGGGATGGCACAGGGGAAGAAGATGACGACACGGAAGGATCACCAGTGGCTGCTACATTTGGCACAGAAGTTACTTGGGCGACTAAAGTCTGATAACATTGCAGCAACTGTTGTTGACGAACATCTTGTTGTTCCATGCGGGTAACCAGATACCGCAGCATCTCTATAGCTGTTGGTTCCGAATCTGGGTCTGTCATGGCCTGATCTTACTGTCACGGGCACTAGGAGTCTTTACCCAGGGATCACCAGATGGTAGGCTTACCAGAGCAATGTAGATGGTAATAGGGTACTCTGGTAGCTGGGTGATCACGGAACATGAAATGATGACCGATGAGATGCTCAGGAAAGTCTATGACTAGCAACACTGGTAATACTGAGGTAATGATACACAAGGAACTGTATGGACAAGGACACGTGAAGGTAGTCAGTGGTCTGCGATAGCAAGTTGTACCACTGCTATAGTGAGGAGAAATGTCCAACAGAAACAAGGAGGTGATGAGAGTCAGCGGTCTGCGGATAGCAAGTTGTACCGCTGTCTGAGTGAAGGAATGGAATCCAAGTGGAGGTATCCAGGTAGTCCGTGGTCTGCGGTAGCAAGTTGTACCACTGCATATATATGTGAGGAGGTGCACGGGGAAAGACTGCAACACAGGATATACACAGGCACCTTATACACGATCCACAGTAATATGCACAATATAGGTATATATATATGTAAATGACTGATCAGGTCTGCAATCTAGAAAGTCTCTTGAAGTAGTCCAGCACAATGATAACACAGTCAATGATGGCAATAGACTCAGCGGATAGCAGACTCCAGAGAGAACCAAACACAGTCCAGCAAGATATGCAATACACAGCACAGTCAATGAGAAGTATGCATACCGTGGTTCAGCAGTAGCAGTCAGAGGGAATTGCAGCGGTACCTGAGCGGCTGGAGACCGACTGGATAGGAAGTCCCTGGATAGGAGAAGCAGCGGTCTAGCAGGTGCAGCGCACAGGTGAGTAGATCGACAGGGACACGAATCCACAGGAGTCAGCAACACGTGGAACTGGACTCATAGGAAACCCAGGAGAATGGAGATGATCCAGCAGAGGGTAGTAGAAGAGATACAAATCCAATGCTGACAGGAGGGTAGAGACCAGTGGAACACGTGAAGGCGTGGAGAGTGGATCAGCAGGAGATGGACGATAGCGCTGACCACAGCGGCAGGACTCAGCGGCACACGGAGGTAACCAGTAGCAACCACAGGAACCAACAGCGATGGGAAACAGGAGTGCAGCGCAGGGCAGGAGCTGTAGATCACGAAGTGTAGCAGATGGTAATGAAAGCGGCAGTCTCGCGGAAGTCACAGCAAGGATGAGATGAGACTGTAGTGCACGGAGGCAGCGGATAGTAGTCAGCTGGCAGTCACGATGTTGAACACAGGCGAGTTGCAAGCAGGAGACTGTAGTGCACAGAGGCAGCGGATAGTAGTCAGCTGGCAGTCACGATGTTGAACACAGGCGAGTTGCAAGCAGGAGACTGTAGTGCACAGAGGCAGCGGATAGTAGTCAGCTGGCAGTCACGATGTTGAACACAGGCGAGTTGCAAGCAGGAGACTGTAGTGCACAGAGGCAGCGGATAGTAGTCAGCTGGCAGTCACGATGTTGAACACAGGCGAGTTGCAAGCAGGAGACTGTAGTGCACGGAGGCAGCGGATAGAAATCAGCAAACAGACTTGATGAGAAACAGGTGAGTGAGGTAAGAGCTGGAGTGCACGGAGGCAGCGGATAGCAATGAGCAAACAGTCACATTGATATAAAATAACATTGAAGTGGTGTAGAAGACTGTAGTGCACGGAGGCAGCGGATAGGAATCAGCAAACAGTCATGATGATACAGTTGATGGTAGAAGTGGTATGGAACCACAGTAGTAGAAGTGGTTTGGAAACCACAGGAATCAGCAGCGCTGAATAAACGAGTAATACAGGAACACCTTCAGAGACTCATGAGGAATGAGACTCCAAGATCAGGCAACGTGGTAGTGACCACAGGTGCTTAATATAGGGAGGTTGCCTGATCTGCCAATTAAGTTAAAGGAGTATACACTGAAGTATAGAAAAGGGCTGCGCATGCGCAGACCCTCAGGATGGTGGACGGCCACGGTTCCTAAATGTCCGGGAAGAGGCACTCACGGTCCGGTGAGTGACAGTCAGGCTTGACAACCACCAACACCCTAGGGCACACCTTGGGGATTTGTGATAATTTCTCTTTAGAAGGCAGTGTTGTTTGCTGTTTTGTTGCTGACAGCATAACTCTCTTCAATTTTTTGTAGGAGGAGGGCTAAGATCCGTGGCTGAAACTGAACCACTAGTCATGAACACGGGCCAGGGCCTAAGCCGTTCCTTGCCACTCCGTGTCGTAAATGGCATATTGGCAACTTTACGTTTCTCCGCAGATGATTTTAAGTTTCTCTTTTTGCTACTTTTACTTAACTTGGGCTTTTTGGATTTTACATGCCCTGTACTACGAGATTGGGCATCGGGCTTGGAAGACGACGTTGGTGGCATTTCATCGTCTATGTCATGACTAGTGGCAGCAGCTTCAGCATTAGGAGGAAGAGGGTCTTGATCTTTCCCTACTTTATCCTCCAAATTTTTGTTCTCCATTATATGTAGCACAAGATACTGCAGAATGTGTGAACTTGGTAATATTGCAGTACCAATGGACTTATACTGCTGGATTGGTTTTGCAAATTTGGTTATAATTATTATTTTTTTTAATTTTTTATTTTTATTTTTTCTATAACTTTTTTTTTATTTTTTAAAAACTTGGGAATAATGGGGAAATAACTATGCCCTTAGAAGCACAGAGCACAGGACACAGCACCACTGGACTGAACAGGACACAGCACAGGACCCAGCAGCACCACTGAACTCAGCAGGACAGAGCACAGGACACAGCACCACTGGACTGATACTGCAGAATGTGTGAACTTGGTAATATTGCAGTACCAATGGGCTTATACTGCAGGATTGGTTGTGCAAATTTTGTTGTAATTAAAAAAAAATTAAATTAGTTTTTTGTATTTTTTTAAATAACTTTTTTTTTATTTTTTTAAACACTTGGGAATATTGGGGAAATAACTATGCCCTTAGAAGCACAGAGCACAGGACACAGCACCACTGGACTGAACAGGACACAGCACAGGACCCAGCAGCACCACTGACCTCAGAAGGACAGAGCACAGGACACAGCACCACTGGACTGAGCACAGCACAGCACAGCACAGCACAGCACAGCACAGCACAGCACAGCACAGCACAGCACAGCACAGCACAGCACAGCACAGCACAGCACGAGATATAGCAGGACAGAGGACCACCTAACACACCCTCCCTCTACCCTGATCAATGCCCGAGTGAAGATGGCGGTGGCTAGCGGGGAATTTATAGGATCCGAGTTTCGCGAGATCCGACAACGGGATTATGAGTCATAGCCTCGGTTTCAGATTTGAATTTGGCGCCAATACCCGGATCTGTCTCGGATGCGACTCGGATCAGCAACGTTCGGGTGGGCTCGGATTTCAGAAATCCGAGTGCGCTCATCTCTACTATTTATTAGTCATGCAAATAAAACTGTATGGTTAAAAAGCGAAATATTAAAATTTCGGAGTCTTGGTCAGGTACGTATATTCATAAGATCAGTACACTTTAATTGGTTCCGTAAATATATACCGGGAGTCTCTATCTATGGTAGTTATATTATACAGATGTCTTGTGATGGGGTCTTGAAAATACTAGAGATGAGCGGGCTCGGATTCCGCTAATCCGAGCCCACCCGAACAGTGCGGATCCGAACGGGATCCGAGCACTGTTCGGATATTTCCGGCGGGCAAAAAATTGAAAACGAGGCTCTGTCGTCCAAGTCTCGCGTCGAATCTCACGAGGGGTGGGGGGAGGGCCCAGAACAATTCCATCTTGTACCTCTTTTTTTGGCATTATGTGCTCAAGCTACCTCGGTGCAACCTTTTGGCCTAAAAACAATATTGTGAGGTGTTCAGAATAGACTGGAAATTAGTGGAAATGATTGTTATTGAATGTTATTTAGGTTAATAATAGCGTAGGAGTAAAAAAAAAACCACAAAACTGTTTTTTAGCACTTTTTATGTTTTTTTCAAAATAAATCTGAATCCAAAACCTTAAATCCGAACCAAAACCTTTCGTCAGGTGTTTTGCGAAACAAATCCGAACCCAAAACCTCAAGCAAATCCGAATCCAAAACACAAAACACGAGACACCAAAAGTGGCCGGTGCACATCCCTAGAAAATACCAACAATTCATAAATAGTGATCATATAAGGTAAGTGTATTGTGTTTCCATCATATGGACATGAGAATCATACAGTCACGTGTGGTTTACACAGATGAGATACAGGGTCAGTGTCACT